>NC_045974.1:27307187-27606753 GCF_010909765.2 Amblyraja radiata | reverse complement strand
AAAAAAGACCATGTTTGGCGAGGGAGATAGAGAGTGAAAGAGAGAGAGAGAGAGAGAAAGAGAGGGAGAGAGGGAGAGGGGAGGGAGAGAGGGAGAGGGGGGGGGGGAGAGAGAGAGATAGGTAGCGAGATAGACTGGTTTGATGTTGTTCTTCTGCTCTCTCGTTTTTCTCTCTTCTTTTTCGTCTCGGCTTTTTCTCTCTTTCTTCTCGTCTCCTCTCTATCACGTTTCTCTCTTTGTTCTCTCTCCCTCCGCTGCTTTTCTCTCTTTTGCTCTCTCTTTTTTTCCTTGTCGTCTTTTCTCTTTCCCTTCTCTCTCGTTTCTCCTCTCTCTTTTTCCCTCTGCCTCTCTTTTCCTCTCGTTTTCTCTCTTCGCTCTCTCTCTCTCTCTCTCTCTCTCGCTCTCTCTCTCTCTCTCTCTCTCTCGCTCCTTTCTTCTTTCTTTCTTTCTCTTCTCTCTCTACTCTCTCTCTCTATATCTACTAGGCTATTGTGCATGCTATAAAGGCAGCATAAATACATGAATATTGCTTTCTCTAATCTCAAGTATCTCCTGCATTCCATCTCTTTGCCCCTCCCCCACCCTAGTCATCCTCCCAGCTCCACTATGCATCCATATATCCCTCCGTTATAACTCCCCTGACTCTCAGTCTAAAGAAGGGTCCTGACCCGAATGAATCATTACCTATTCCTTTTCCCCAGGGATGCTGCCTGACCCACTGAGTTACTCCAGCATTTGTGTCTATACATGATTACAGTCACGCCATCCACAGTACAGATACAGGATAAAAGGTATAACTTTTAGATCAAGTTAAAGTCCAGTAAAGTCTGATTAAAGATAGTTCGAAGGTCTCAAATGAAGTAGATGGAAGGTCAGGGCCACTCTCTAGTTGGTGAAAGGATGGTTCAGTTGCCTGATAACAGCTGGGAAGAAACTGTCCCTGCATCTGGAGGTGTGCATTTTCATACCTCTGCTCTTCTTGCCTGATGGAAGAGGGGGGAAGAGGGATGAGACTGGTCCTTGATTATACTGGAGTCCTTGTCGAGAGTCTATGAAGTTTATGAATGGTATTTACGGCATACTAGATTCACATATTTACAGTGCTGCTGCAGGTAAGAATGTACAATGCAGAGAGCATCAAAGGTCAGGTTGGAACCTAGTTTGCAGGAATGGTGAAGCAGAACTGTACGAGTGGACTATTCTGTTTGTTTTTAGACTTTAGAGATGCAGCGTGGAAACAGGCTCTTTGGCCCAGGCAGTCCATGCCCAGAGGACATAGGTCCAAGGTGAAGGGGAAAAGATTTAATAGGAAGCAGAGAGGTAACTTTTACACAAAGGGTGGTGGATGTATGAAACAAGCTGCCAGAGGAGGTAGTTGAGGCATTTCATGTACACTCAGTTCATGTACACTCTAATATCTTACACACAAGGGGGCAATTTACAATTTTTTATAAACCAAATCCACCTGGATTTTTTGCATTTTGCTATCCGCTGCCACCTGGGAAAATGGCTGGAGAGGGGAGTGTGGGTTTCCTCCGGATGCTCCGGTTTCCTTCCACATTCCAAAGACGTGCAGGTTTAATAAGCTTCTGTAAATTGCCCCCTTGTGTGTCAGGAATGGATAAGAAAATAGGATAACATTGAATTAGTGTGAACAGCTGATCAATGGTCGGCATGGATTGATGGTTCGTGCTGTTCCTCTAAATTCCAAATAAAATTAAATCTATTGCTTCTAGTTTCTACCACTCACCTACACCATGCTGTGATCATATTTAAGTTCCTTTCTGTTCCCTCAGCAGCCATTTCCACAGCTAGATGACGAGGATAACTATTTAGACTTTAGGCCTTAGAGATAGAGCGCGGAAACAGGCCCTTTGGCCCACCAATCTGCGATCCCCGAACATTAGCACTATCCTACACTCTAGGGACAATTTTACAATCTGTACCAAAGCCAATTAACCTACAAACCTGCACATCTTTGGAGTGTGGGAGGAAACCCACTTGGTCACAGAGAGAATGTACAAACTCTGTACACACAGCACCCATGGTCAGGATCGAACCTGGTTCTGTGGCGCAGTAAGGCAGCAGCTTTACCGCTGTATTACTGTGTCATTCTGTTTCAGCTGTGTTTCAGTTGAAGGCACACTAGTCCCTGGGTGCAAAGGCTCGGTATTTGCTCCAGAGATGTGAGCACAGAAATATGAGCTGACAAGACTACAAGGTGCCAGGGGAGAGATATGCTGTTGGGGGTGAAGCCTTTTGGGTGAGATTCACGCCAAGCTCTTGCTTACCCTCTCAGCCGAACAGGAAAGTTCCCATGATAATCTTTTAGAAGAGCTGTGGAGGTATCCCCAGTGCCCTGGACAATTATTATCCCTCACTCAAGGAGATTATGTGGTTGTTATCACATTAATTATACTGCTTGTAAGAGCATGCTGTGTGCCTGTGGTGGTCGAGTGGTTAAGTTAGCAGATGAGCAGCTAGAGTTTTGGATGATTGATCCAGAAACATGAGTTCAAATCCCAGCATGGCAGTGAGGGAATTTAAATTCAAGTAATTAAATAGATCCAGAATTGAAAGAAAAACGATCTCAGCAATGGTACCCATGAAACTAACAAACTTCCATCACTCACCCTACCCCTCTCCTCCTCCCTCCCCACTCTTCCACCTCTCCCCCTTCCCCCTCCACTCTCCCTCCCCACTCTTTCCCCTCTCTCCCCCCACCCCTCTCCCCCTCCCTCCCTCCTCCCCCCTCCCCCACATCTCTCTCCCCATCCCCCTCTCTCACCCCCTACCCTGCTCTCCTTTCCCTCCCAAATCTGTCCCGTTTCCTCCTCCTCCTCTCCCCTCCCTCCCTTCTTCTCCCCCCACCGGTGTGTTTGGGGGGTGGTTAATGTGAGTGTGATGCCGCAGCTCCCCCCCCCGCAAACGCCATTGGGGAAACAGACCCAACGGGTCTGCACTTGGTCTAGTCTATATTTAAAACTGTGTGGCTGCTGCCTGCCGTCCGGCTGCCTTTCTGCCTTTTGATTCGTTCCATCGTGTGATGTCACAATGCCCAATGCTCGCAGATGACCAATCGGAATGGATCCATTTACATATGCCTTTGCACCAGCCCCTGCCCCAGCCCCTGGTGAACGTTCCATCGTGTGATGTCACAATGCCCAATGCCCACAGATGTCCAATCGGAATGGATCCATTTACATATGCCTTTGCACCAGCCCCAGCCAGATTCCCACCCCGCAACCATGTTTTGGAGGAACAGACGCCGCACCCCCCCCCCCCCACCCCCCCCCCCCCCCCTCCCCGCAGCCTGTGTCGAAGCTCGTCATCATGTGTGTGGGAATAGAGAAAGAGGATTGGGGGTGAAAGGGAATGGGGAACAGATGGACTGTCCCTACCCCTCCCCCTTCCACTCTCCCTCCCCACTATTTCCCCTCTCTCCCCCCACCCCTCTCCCCCACCCTCCACACTCTTACCCCTCCCTCCCCTACCACATCCCTCTCCTCCCCCTCCTCCTCCCACCCCCTTCCCTCTCCCCCTCCCCTCCCCAACCCCCTTCCCTCTCTCCCCCCCACCCACCGCCGCCCACCCCCCTTCCCTCCCCCACCCCCTTCCCCCACCCCTCTCCCCCACCCTCCACACACTTACCCCTCCCTCCCCATCCCCATCTCCCTCCTCCCCTCCCTCCCCATCCCTCTCTCCCCCTCCCCCATCCCTCTCTCCACCCCCTCTCCATCTCCCTCTCCTCACCCCTCTCCCTCTCCTACCCCTCCTCCCACCCCATTCCCTCTCTCCCCCACCCCCGCCCCCTAACCCCCTTCCCTCCCCCACCCCTTTCCCTCTCACCCCCAGCCCTTTCCCCCTCCCCACTCTTCCCCCTCCATCCACACTCTTCCCCCTCTATCCCCTACCCCATCTCCCTCCTTGCCTCCCTCCCCATCCCCCACACCTCTCTCCCCCTCCCCTCTCTCCTCGCCTCCCCCACCCCTCTCTCCTCCCCCTCTCCATCTCCCTCTCCTCACCCCTCTCCCTCTCCCATCCCTCTCTCCCCCACCCCCTTCTCTCTACCCCACCCCCTTCCCTCTCTCCCCCGCCCCCTTCCCCTACCCCTCTGTACCTCTACCACCATTCCCCCTACCCCTCCCTCCCCACTCTTCCACTTCTCTCCACCCCTCCCTCTCCCACTCTCCCTCCCCACTATTTCCACTCTCTCCCCTACCCCTCTCCTCCTCCCTCCACACTCTTCTTCCTCCCTCCCCTACCCCATCTCCCTCCTCGCCTCCCTCCCCCCTCCCCCACACATCTCTCCCCCTACCCTCTCTCCTCCCCTCCCCAAACCCTCTCTCCTCCCCTCCCCCAACCCTCTCTCCTCCCCCTCCTACTCCCACCCCCAACCCTCTCTCCCCCACCCCCTTCCCTTTCTACCCCCACCCCCTTCCCTCTCTCCCCTCGCCCCCTTCCTCCTACCCCCTGTCCCTCTTCCAACACACTCCCCTACCCCTCCCTCCCAACATTTCCACCTCTCCCCCTTATTCCACCCCACCCCTCCCCACCCTCTCTCTCCCCCTCCCTTCCCTCTCTGCACACCCCTTCCCCTACCCCTCTGTCCCTCTTCCACCACTCCCCCGTCCCTCTTCCACCACACCCGCCACCCCTCTCCCCCTCCCTCCCCACTCTTCCACTTCTCTCCCCTCTCCCCCTCCCACTCTTCCTCCCCACTCTTTCCCCTCTCTCCCCCCAGCCCTCTCCCCCTCCCATCCCATTCTTCCCCGCCACCCTACCACTCTCCCCCTCCCTCCACACTCTTCACCCTCTCCCTCCTCCTTCCCTTCCCTACACCCCCTCCTCCCTCTCTCCCCCTCCTGCCCCCACCCCCACCCCTCTCTCCCCCACACCCCTTCATTCTCCCCCCCACCCCCTCCATCTCTCCCCCCGCCCCTTACCCCTGTCCCTCTTCCACCACCCGTCTACCCCTCTTCCCCTCTTCCCCTCCCTCCCCACTCTTCCCCTTCTCACCCCCTTACCCCACCCCTCTCCCCCCCACCCCTCTCTCCCCCCTCCCTTCCCCCTCGATCCCCTCTCTCCCCCACCCCTTCCCCTACCCCTCTGTCCCTCTTCCGCCACTCCCCCTACACCTCTCCCCCTACACCTCTCCCCCTCCCTCTGTCCCACTTCCACCTCTCCCCCTACACCTCTCCCCCTCCCTCCCCATTCTTCCACCTATCTCCCCCCACCTCCCACCCATCTTCCTCCCCACTCTAACCCCTCTCTCCGCTCTCCCCCTCCCCCTCCCTTCCCTCTCCCCACTCTACCCCCTCTCTCCACTCTCCCCCTCCCTCCACACTCTTCCCCCTTTCCCTCCTCCCTCCCCTCCATCCTCCCCTCCCTCTCTCCTCTCTCTTCCTCCCCCACCATCTTTCCCCCCACCCCCACCTTCTCTCAACCCCTCCCGCACCCCTCTCTCCTCCTCCCCTCCCACCCCTCTCTCCCCTCTCCTCCCCTCCCACCCCAACGTCCACCCCTCTCTCCCCCTTCTCTCCCCCCACCTCTCCCTCCAACCCATCTCTGCCTCTTCCACCACTCTCCCTACCCCTCTGCCCCTCTTCCGCACTCTTACCCTCCCCTCTCCCTCACCACTATTTCCCCTCTCTCCCCCTACCCCTCTCCCCCTCCCATCCCACTCTTCCCCCGCCCCCTACCACTCTCCCCTTCCCCTTCTCACTCCTCCTTCCCCTTCCCCAACCCCTCCCCCCCTCCTCCGCCCCACTCTCATCTTCCCCTTCCCCCCTCTCTCCCCCCTCTCTCCCCCCTCTCCATCTCCCTCTCTCCTCACCCCTCTCCCTCCTTCCCTCCCACCCCTATCCCTCCTCCCCTCCCACCCCCTCTCTCCCCCCTCTCCCACCCCTCTTCACCCCCATCTCCTACCCACCCCCTTCCCCTCTCTCTTGCACCACTCCCCGCTACCCCTCTCCCACCCCCTACCCCTCTCCCCCCCCTTCTTGCCCTCCCCACTCTCCTCCCACTCCCCACTCTCCTCCCCCTTCCCATCCCCCTCTCATCCCCCTACCCCGCTTTGCTCTCCCTCCCAAATCGCTCCCATTTCCTCCTCCCCCTCTCCCCTCCCTCCCCACCCCCGGCTCCCCTCCCCCCCCCCTCCGCCCACCTGTGTGTTTGGGGGGTGGTTAGTGTGAGTGTGATGCCGCAGCTCCCCCCCACCCCGCAAACGCGCGTTGGGGAAACAGACCCAACGGGTCTGCACTTGGTCTAGTTTCTATTAAAAACAAACTTGTTTTTTCTATATTTCCTATTTCTCACAAAAGATCCCAAAACCTGGAACGCTAACTGTTTCTCTTTCAAGGTTCCATCCTAAATGTTGCCTGTCCTTTCCCTTCCCCGGATAGTACCAGATCTGCTGAGCTACCAACCCAAAATGTCATCTGTCCTTTCCGTCCCCAGATGCTGCCATACCTGCTGAGTTCCTCCAGCACATCATGTTTTGCTCAGGATTCCATTGCTTACAATTTCTTCTGCCTGCTCTTTCCACGAAAGTTGCCTGACCCGCTGAGTGGCTCCAGCATTTTCAGTTTTTGTTTCATTTTTCCAGCATCTGTAGGTTTTTGGTTTTCATTTTCAATTGTAAAAAAGACACTTCCAGCTCATTAATTAGGGTGGCACAGAGGTAGAGTTACAGCCTTATAGTGTCAGGGACCTGGGTTTGATCCTGACTACGAATGCTGTTTGCACATAGTTTGTACGGACTCCCTGTGACCACGTGGGTTTTCTCCAGGTGCACCGGTTTCCTCCCACACTCCAAAGACGTGCAGGTTAGTAGGTTAATTGGCTTCGGTAAAATTGTAAATTGTCCCTAATGTGTAGGATTGTGTCAGTGTATGGGACGAACGCTGGTCGGCCCATACACGGTGAGCCGAAGGACATGTTTCCGTGTTATATCTCTAAAATCTAAAGCCTAAAAAGAAACAAAGTGCTGGAGTAACACAGCAGGTCAGGAAGCAACTCTGGAGAACATGGATGGCTGGCATTTCGGGTCGAGGCCCTTCTTCAAACTGAACCCAAAATGCCACCTATCCATGTTCTCTTGGGACACTGCCTGACCTGCTGAGCTACTCCAGCGCTTTGTATCCCTTTGTATATTAAGCAGCATCAGCAGTTCTTTGTCACTCCCCCTATCCCTCTCCTCCTCCCTCCCCACTCTTCCACCTCTCCCCCTTCCCCCTCCACTCTCCCTCCCCACTCTTTCCCCTCTCTCCCCCCACCCCTCTCCCCCTCCCTCCCTCCCTCCTCCCCTCACTCCCCATCCCCCCCTCCCCCACATCTCTCTCCCCATCCCCCTCTCTCACCCCCTACCCCGCTCTCCTTTCCCTCCCAAATCTGTCCCGTTTCCTCCTCCTCCTCTCCCCTCCCTCCCTTCTTCTCACCCCCCCCTCCCCCCACCGGTGTGTTTGGGGGGTGGTTAATGTGAGTGTGATGCCGCAGCCCCCCCCCCCACAAACGCCATTGGGGAAACAGACCCAACGGGTCTGCACTTGGTCTAGTCTATATTTAAAACTGTGTGGTTGCCGCCTGCCGTCCGGCTGCCTTTCTGCCTTTTGATTCGTTCCATCGTGTGATGTCACAATGCCCAATGCTCGCAGATGTCCAATCGGAATGGATCCATTTACATATGCCTTTGCACCAGCCCCAGCCAGATTCCCACACCGCAACCATGCATCCCACCCCCTTCCCTCTCTCCCCCACCCCCGCCCCCTAACCCCCTTCCCTCCCCCACCCCTTTCCCTCTCTCCCCCACCCCTTTCCCCCTCCCCACTCTTCCCCCTCCATCCACACTCTTCCCCCTCTACCCCCTACCCCCTCCCTCCTTGCCTCCATCCCTCCTCCCCCACACCTCTCTCCCCCTCCCTTCTCTCCTCGCCTCACCCACCCCTCTCCCCTCCCCCTCTCCATCTCCCTCTCCTCACCCTTCTCCCTCTCACATCCCTCTCTCCCCCACCCCCCTTCTCTCTACCCCACCCCCTTCCCTCTCTCACCCGCCCCCTCCCCCTACCCCTCTGTACCTCTTTCACCATTCCCCCTACCCCTCCCTCCCCACTCTTCCACTTCTCTCCCCTTACCCCAACCCTCCTCCCTCCCCCACCCCTCTCTCCCTCCCTTCCCCTCTCTCCCCCACCCCTTCCCCTACACTCTGTCCCTCTTCCACCACTCCCCCTGTCCCTCTTCCACCACTTCCCCTACCACTCTCCCCCTCCCTCTCTCCCCACTCTTCAACTTCTCTCCGCCCCTCCCTCACCCGCTCTCCCTCCCCACTATTTCCCCTCTCTCCCCTACCCCACTCTTCCCCCTCCATCCACACTCTTCTTCCTCCCTCCCCTACCCCAACTCCCTCCTCCCTCCCCCAAACATCTCTCCCCCTCCCCCATACCTCTCCTCCCGTCCCCCACCCCACCCCTCTCCTCCCCCTCTCCCTCTCCTCACTCCCTCCCCCCACCCCCCTTCCCTCTCCCCATTCTTCCCCCTCCTTCCACACTCTTCCCCCTCTACCCCTTACCCCATCTCCCTCCTCGCCTCCTCCCCCCTCCCCACCCCTCTCCTCCCCTCCCCTCTCCATCTCCATCTCCCTCCTCCCCCTCCTCCTCCCACCCCATCCCTCTCTCCCCCACCCCCTTCCCTTTCTACCCCACCCCCTTCCCTCTCTCCCCTTGCCCCCTTCCCCTACCCCTCTGTCCCTCTTCCACCACTCCCCCGTCCCTCTTCCACCACACCCCGCCACCCTCTCTCCCCCTCCCTCCCCACTCTTCCACTTCTCTCCCCTCTCCCCCTCCCACTCTTCCTCCCCACTCTTTCCCCTCTCTCCCCCCACCCCTCCCATCCCATTCTTCCCCGCCACCCTACCACTCTCTCCCTCCCTCCACACTCTTCACCCTCTCCCTCCTCCTTCCCTTCCCTACACCCCCTCCTCCCTCCTCCTCCCTCTCTCCCCTTCCCCCACCCCTCTCTCTCCCTCCCCCACCCCGCCCCCTCCTACACTTCTCTCCCCCTCCTGCCCCCACCCCCATCCCTCCCTCCCCCACACCCTTTCATTCTCTCCCCCCGCCCCTTACCCCTGTCCCTCTTCCACCACCCGCCTATCCCTCTCCCCCTCCCTCCCCACTCTTCCCCTTCTCACCCCCTTACCCACCCCTCTCTCCCCCCCCTCCCTTCCCCCTCATCCCCCCTCTCGTCCCCACCCCTTCCCCTACCCCCTCTGTCCCTCTTCCACCACTCCCTCTACCCCTCTCCCCCTCCGCTCTCTCCCACTTCCACCACTCCCCCTACACCTCTCCCCCTCCCTCCCCATTCTTCCACTTATCTCTCCACCCTCCCCCTCCCCCTCCTCCTCCCTTCCCTCTCCCCACTCTACCCCCTCTCTCCACTCTCCCCCTCCCTCCACACTCTTCCCCCTCTCTCCCCCCTATCCCTCTCCGCCTCCCTCCACACTCTTCCCCCTTTTCCCCTCCCTCCCTCCATCCTCCCCCCCTCTCCTCTATCTCCCTCCCCCCCCTCGTTTCCCCCCCCCCCACCTCTCTCAACCCCTCCGCACCCCTCTCGATCCTCCTCCCCCCCACCCCTCTCTCCCCTCGTCCTCCCTCCCACCCCAACGTCCACCCCCTCTCACTCTTCACCTCTCCCCCCCACCTCTCCTCCACCCCATCTCTGCCTCTTCCCATACGCACAACCCTCTGCTGCCCCTCTCCGCACAGTCTACCTCCCCTCTCCCTCACCACTATTTCCCCTCTCTCCCCCCTACCACTCTCCCCCTCCCTCCACACTCTTCCCCCTCTCCCCTTCCCCTTCTCACTCCTCCTTCCCCTCCCTCCTCCCTCTCTCCCCTTCCCCAACCCCTCCCCTTCCCTCCCCCACCCCACTCTCATCCTCCCCTTCCCACCCCTCACCCTCCTCCCCTCCCACCCCCTCTCTCCCCCCTCTCTCACCCCTCTTCAACCCCATCTCCTACCCACCCCCTTCCCCTCTCTCTTGCACCACTCCCCGCTACCCCTCGCCCACCCCCTATCCCTCTCCCCCCCCTTCTTGCCCTCCCCACTCTCCTCCCACTCCCCACTCTCCTCCCCCTTCCCATCCCCCTCTCACTCCCCCTACCCCGCTTTGCTCTCCCTCCCAAATCGCTCCCATTTCCTCCTCCCCCTCTCCCCTCCCTCCCCACCCCGTCTCCCCCTCCCCCCCTCCGCCCACCTGTGTGTTTGGGGGGTGGTTAGTGTGAGTGTGATGCCGCAGCTCCCCCCCACCCCGCAAACGCGCGTTGGGGAAACAGACCCAACGGGTCTGCACTTGGTCTAGTTTCTATTAAAAACGAACTTGTTTTTTCCATATTACCTATTTCTCACAAAAGATCCCAAAACCTGGAACGCTAACTGTTTCTCTTTCAAGGTTCCATCCTAAATGTTGCCTGCCCTTTCCCTTCCCCGGATAGTACCAGATCTGCTGAGCTACCAACCCAAAACGTCATCTGTCCTTTCCGTCCCCAGATGCTGCCACACCTGCTGAGTTCCTCCAGCACATCATGTTTTGCTCAGGATTCCATTGCTTACAATTTCTTCTGCCTGCTCTTTCCACCAAAGTTGCCTGACCCGCTGAGTGGCTCCAGCATTTTCAGTTTTTGTTTCATTTTTCCAGCATCTGTAGGTTTTTGGTTTTCATTTTCAATTGTAAAAAAGACACTTCCAGCTCATTAATTAGGGTGGCACAGAGGTAGAGTTACAGCCTTATAGTGTCAGGGACCTGGGTTTGATCCTGACTACGAATGCTGTTTGCACATAGTTTGTACGGACTCCCTGTGACCACGTGGGTTTTCTCCAGGTGCACCGGTTTCCTCCCACACTCCAAAGACGTGCAGGTTAGTAGGTTAATTGGCTTCGGTAAAATTGTAAATTGTCCCTAATGTGTAGGATTGTGTCAGTGTATGGGACGATCGCTGGTCGGCCCATACACGGTGAGCCGAAGGACATGTTTCCGTGTTATATCTCTAAAATCTAAAGCCTAAAAAGAAACAAAGTGCTGGAGTAACACAGCAGGTCAGGAAGCATCTCTGGAGAACATGGATGGCTGGCATTTCGGGTCGAGGCCCTTCTTCAAACTGAACCCAAAATGCCACCTATCCATGTTCTCTTGGGACACTGCCTGACCTGCTGAGCTACTCCAGCGCTTTGTATCCCTTTGTATATTAAGCAGCATCAGCAGTTCTTTGTTCCTGCACTCTTTCCAGCACCAGTTTGTAACTTGGCTATTCACAGCTCTTCATGTGCACATTCAAATTCATTTTAAATGGCTTTTTTTTTCACATATTATATTCCATTGCACACAGCTCTGTGAAATGTAATAACATGCATACCATACTCACATTTTTCTCCAAACTGCATCAACGACAGGAATACTGATATTCCTGACTAGGCAGGATTTGTATTCTCATGGTGTCAATTCAATTCACTTCTACTAATTGAGATGAAGCAGCATTTCTAAAGCACCATAATAATTGTTCCTATTTATCTGGCCTTATGAGACTGTAAACTTACTTTAAACATGAATTCAAAGGGGATCTGGTGATGATTCATATGCTGGAGATGTAAATATGAATCATGACATTGTGGGCCCAGGTACTGATGTCTGCCAAAGTAATTCTCAATGTCCCTGGCATTTGTAATCATTCAAATATTACTTAGCAATGCAGTACACAATTCCAAACATTTAGCTCAGTCTCGAGACAAGGCGTGGAAACAGGCATTTCACCCAAAGAATCCACATCGACCATTGATTACCTGTTCACACAAGTTATCCAGTCATAGAGTGATAGAGTGTAACTGTGCGGAAACAGGCCCCTTGGCCCAACTTGCCCACATGTCCCATCTACACTAGTCCCACCTGCCTGCATTTGGTCTATATCGCTCTAAACCTATCCTATCCATGTACCTGTCTAAACATTTCTTAAACGTTGCGATAGTACCTGCCTCAACAACCCCCTCCGGCAGCTCGTTCAATACACCCACCACCATTTGTGTGAAAATGTTACCCGTCAGGTTCCTATAAAATCTTTCCTCCCCCCACACCTTAAACCTATGTCCTCTGGTTCTCGATTCCCTTATTCTGGGCAAGAGACTCTGTGCGTCCACCTGATCTATTTCTTTCATGATTTTGTACACCTTTAGAACACCTCTCGTCCTCCTGTGCTCCAAGGAATAGAGTCCTAGCCTGCTCAATCACTCACTATAGCTCAGGAATTTCAAATCCTGGAAATATCTTCATAAATCTTATCTGCACCCTTTCCAGGTTGACAACTTCTTTCCTAATACAGGGTGCCAAGAACTGAACACAATACTCCAAATCAAGGGTTCCCAACCTGGGGTAAATTTCATCTACCCAGAGGATTAATTTGTTGATTCTGGATTTGTACATATTTTTTCTCATTGACTGACTGTGTTTAGTTTTGGTATACCGGTATCTGTTCATCATTAGTTGTTCATAAATAAGTGAAATAACATTGTTATGTGCTATTAAAGTTGCCAGGGGTAATGGGACGAAAAAGGTTGGGAACCCCTGTCTAAATGCTCAAGTTCTATGTAATCCCATTTTTTTACACACTCCCTACGCACCAGGGGAGATTTAACAGAGGCCAATTAACGTGGAAACCCGCACGGATTTGGGACCAGAGCACCTGGAGGAAACCCACGTTGTCCCAGGGCGAACGTGAAAACTGCACACAGACAGTATCCGATGCCAGGATCGAACCCAGATTTCCAGCGCTGTGAGGCAGCAGCCCTGCCTGCTGCGCCACTGCGTAACATTATGAAAATACAACAACATAAGCCATCTAAATATGCTTCCAAATATTACAGCAAACACAAGTAATGAAACCTTTAACATCTTATTCTTACCTTTCTTTCCCTTGGCTGTTCCAATTCCGATGGATGAATTGACTTGCAAAGATTGCAGCGGGAGTAAGTGGACACAAGATCCATGCACAGATTCACAACATATTTCTGTGGAATTTCAACAGTGTTGTGCTTCGTCGCCGGACTGCTTGCAGAGTTTAATGAGAGTGACAGACTCACTGAAAGCAATCTATCAGTGACTTGTTCTCGTGAGGTTAGGATACATGTTCCAAAGTCATGATCCTGCCAGTATTTACTCGGGTTAATGCTGCCGATTTCTTGCAGAATGTTTGGCGAAAAACCCTAGCCATTGTGCACACTGTTTGAGCAGAGATTTAGCACATGTACTACCCACCCTTCTACATGTATGTAAAAAGGACATGTTCAGCGTTAAGTACAAGGAGCTCCTGTAAATGGCTAATGGGCCTGTCCCACTTAGGCAATTTTTTGGGCGACTACAGGTGACTTCCGTAAAATCTTCAACATGTTGAAACATTTTCGGCGACAGTGGCAATAACTTTTGCTGTCGTAGGTTGTCATAGATTATCGTAGGTTGATGTAGGTGTTGTCGTAGGTTGCCGTAGGTGCTGTCGTAGGTTGTCGCCAGGTGTCGTAGGTGCATTCCATTAAAACTAGTCCCTGGCAGTCGCCTAAAGAGTCTCCTATGTGGGACAAGCCCATAACACTGACTTCTTCATTTTGCTCAGTAGATGGCAGCCTCACACTGTGCCAACACGAATGGAAATTGCCAATGTTTGACCTCTATGAATGTGAAATAAAATATTATTTAAAATAAAACTTATATATGCGCTGTTGCTAATTCACTGAGCATACTGTGCCTGAATGAAGATAGAAGATATTTCTTTCAGTTCTTAATGACCTTTCCTTTACCCATAATTTGTGAATTATGCCAATCCTTAACATAAAAGCACAATAACGCAGACACAAAGGGGATATTTCAAAGTCACAATGAGCGCTCTAACAGAAAAGTGGGGATTGGTGCTAAAAATGAAAGCTATTAGTTAATTTTAGTGGAAAAGCAAAACACTCTGAATTTTTTCCAGATTACTGCTGGAAATCTGAAGTAAAATCAAAACAATGCAGTAAATGCTTAATAGGATAGGCAGCAAATGTGAAGAGTAAAACAGAGATAATGAATCTGGATGTTGATCTTTCTGGGCAGCACAATAGTAGAGTTGCTGCCTTACAGTGCCAAAGGTTCAATACTGACCACGGGTGCTGTCTGCACAGAGTTTGTACGTTCTTCCCGTGACCTGCATGAGTCTACTCCGGGAGCTCCAGTTTGCTCCCACACTCCAAAGATGTATATGTTTGTAGGTTAATTGGCCGATAAAATTAGAAATTGTTCCTAGTGTGTGTAGGATACTGCGGAAGCCGCGGTCCCCAGTTAGGAAGCGGCCGTTCCAGGTGGCCCAGCCGCTGAGAGGACTCTCCTGACGCCGGGGCAACAGCACCCGGCCAGAACGGCCAGGAACATCGGGCCTCCGTAGAGGCAATAGGCCTCAATAGGCCTGACTTTGGGAGAACTGGGGATGGGGACTGGACATTGTGCCTTCCCCCACAGTGGTGACCATTGTGGGGGGATGATTTTTTTGTGTGTAATGTGAATATGTTAGTTTGTGTCCAAGATGGCTGTCGGAAGGGAGAGTGGACGCTGGCGCGCTTTAGCTGCCGCTGCTCTCTCTTCACATTGTGTTTTTGAATTTTTTGTCTTTGGAGCGAATTCTGTCTTTAATTTGTGTATTGTTGATGTCCTTATTATTTATTTTACTCCGACTATATGTTTTTTCTCTCTTGTTAATTTTCTGTAAGGTGTCCTTGAGACTTTGAAAGGCGCCCGCAAATAAAATTTATTATTATTATTATTATTAGGATAGTGTTAGTGTGCAGGGATCGCTGGTCTCGTTGGGCCAAAGGGCCTGTTTCCATACTGTTTCTATATACTAAACTAAACTAAATTAAGAAGATGAAGATAACAATGTTAAGATGTTGTGTAAGGGAGCGAACAGGGGAGAGATCAAAAGAAAAGGTATGTAACAGAGCAGGAGATTAAAAGAATGGTTCACATGCCTGAATTTCTGGTGGATTAGTGATGGTGAGAGATAGCAGCTTCAAATTCCTGGGCATTAACATCTCAGATGTGCTGTACTGGCCCCAACACACAGAGATAATGGTGAACAAGGTGCAACAGCAACTTTATTTCCTTAGGACTTTAAACAGGGGTGGCATGTCACTGAATATTTTCCTATAGATGTACCTACATTCCTACAGATGTACTGTGGAAAGCATCCTGCCTGGTTGGATCATGGCCAGGTAAGGCAACTCACAGGAGGATAAGGTGCTTCAGGGAGTGGTGGACTCTGCCCAGTCCATCATACAGCCAGCCCTCCCCACCATTGAAAGCATCTAAGTGAGGCACTACCTCATGAAGGCCCTATGGCCAAGACCTTCCTGAGGTCCCATGGCCGCGGTGCCTACCCAAAGGTTCGTCGGACCGCGGAACCTGTCCGAAGACTCGTTGGACCGCAGTACAAGAGGGAGCCACTGGAGACGTTGAATGCAAGGCATGGGCCAGTAGGAGAGTGAACCAGGGTAATGCCTCCATCACTATCAGCGCCTGCAGGAGGTACCCCCAGGCCACAAAAAGTGTCTGGGGGAGGAGAGGGATGTTTTTTTCGAAGGCAATAGACAATAGACAATAGACAATAAGTGCAGGAGTAGGCCTTTCAGCCCTTCGAGTCAACACTGCCATTCAATGTGATCATGGCTGATCATCTACAATCAGTACCCGTTCCTGTCTTCTCCCTATATCCCCTGACTACGCTATCTTTAAGAGCCCTATCTATCTTGAAAGCATCCACAGAATCGGCCTCCACTGCCTTCTGAGGCGGAGAATTCCACAGATTCACAACTCTCTGGGTGAAAAATATTTTCCCCATCTCCGTTCTAAATGGCCTACCCCTTATTCTTAAACTGTGGCCTCTGGTTCAGGACTCCCCCAACATCGGGAACATGATTCCTGCCTCTAGCGTATCCAATCCCTTAATAATCTGATATGTTTCAATAAGATGCCTTCTCATCCTTCTAAATTCCGATGTATAGCCCAGTCGTCCATCCTTTCAAGATATTAAAGTTCTGCCACCCCAGGAATTAACCTTGTGAACCTACGCTGCACTCCCTCAATAGCAAGAATGTTCATCCTCAAATTTGGAGACCAAAACTGTACACAATACTCCAGGTGTGGTCTCACCGGGGCCCTGTACAACTGCAGAAGGACCTTTTTGCTCCTATACTCAACTCCTCTTGTGATGAAGGCCAGCATGCCATTAGCTTTCTTCATTGCCTGCTCTACCTGCATGCTTACTTTCAGTGACTGATGAACAAGGACACCCAGATCTCGTTGTACTTCCCCTTTTCCTAACTTGACACCATTCAGATAATAATCTGCCTTCCTGTTCTTGCCACCAAAGTGGATAACCTCACATTTAACCACATTAAACTGCATCTGCCATGCATCTGCCCACTCACCCAATCTGTATCATTGGGGATCCCCACCATCTGGGTCGTGCCTTCATTTTACTGGTACTGTCGGGCAGGAGGTAAAGAAAGCGAAAGTCCTACACCACCTGGTTCGGGAACTGGTACCTTTCCGACAACCATGTTGTAGGTGTTGGAGAGGGTCCAGAGGAGGTTTACGAGAATTATCCCAGGAATGAGTGGGTTAACATATGATGAGCATTTGACGGCACAGGGCCTTTACTCGCTGGAGTTTAGAAGGATGAGAGGGAACCTCATTGATACTTACCGAACTTGAATGGCCTGGATAGAGGATGGTTCCACTAGTGGGAGAGTTTAGGACCAGAGGCCATAGCCTCAGAATAAAAGGATATACCTTTAGGAAGGGCATGAGGAGGAATTTATTTTGTCAGAGGGTGGTGAATCTGTGGAATTCATTGCCACAGAAGGCTGTTGAGGTCAATGAATATTTTTACGGCAGAGTTTGACAGATTCTTGATTAATGTGGATGTCAGGACTCATTCGGCCCATCAAGTCTACTCTGTCTATCTTTCCCTCTCAACCCCATTTTCCTGCTTTCGCCGCATAACCCCTGACACCAATACTAATCAAGAATCTGTCGATCTCCATCTTAAAAATATCCATTGGCTTCCCTCCACAGCAGTCTCTGGCAATAATTCATCTTTTGAATCCAAATCCTCCATTGTGGAGAAACAATGAACTGCAAATGCTGGTTAATGCTAAAAAGGACACAAAGTGCTGAAGTAACTCAGCAGGTCAGGCAGCATCTCTGGAGAACATGGATAGGTGACATTTGAAGAAGAATCTCGATCTAAAATGCCACTTATCCTTATGCTCTGGAGATGCTTCCTTACCTGTTGAGTTACTCCAGCGCTTTGTGTTTAGTTTAATTTAGTTTAGATTATTGTCATGTGTACCAACGTACAATGAAAAGGTTTTGTTGTATGCTAACCAGTCACAGAAAAGAATATACATGATTACAATCGTGTCATCCACAATGTACAGATACATGATAAAGGAAATATTGTTTAGCGCAAGATAAAGTCCGATAAAGGATAGTCCAAAGGTCTGCCATGCGGTAGATAGCAGCTCAGGACTGCTCTCTAGTTGTTGATCGCATGGTTCAGTTGCCTGATAACAGCTGGGAAGAAACAATGGGCCTGAATCTGGAGGTTTGCGTTTTCTCACTTCTGTACCTCTCGCCTGATGGGAGAGAAAAGAAGAGGGGGGACCGGGGTGAGACTCGCCTTTGATTATGCTGATGGCCTTACCAAGTCCGCATGAAGTGTAAATAGAGTCAATTACAGGGAGGCTGGTTTGTGTGATAGTCTGGGCTGCATCCACAATTTGCTGCAATATCTTACTGTCTTGGATGAAGCTGTACGATGCTGTAATGCATCCCAATAAAATGCTCTCTAAATCTGATCTGCATCCTCAAATTTTTAATGAAACCGCAATGGCAACATTTTAATTTTGTACTGGATCTAGGTGTTTCAAGTCTTCTGAAAGCATTTGCTATTTTTGGATGGACCCTTTGCCTTGTAAAAACATAATCCCAGAAAATTCTCCCATTATTCTATGCCGACACATTATCACTGGAATGCAGAGAAAGCCCAGGAGAACATACAATCCACTAACACGTTTTCTTCAGTTCGCTTGGGCAGTTAACAACCCAACGGTATGAACATTGATTTCTCTAATTTCAAGTAACTCCTGCATTCCCCTCCACCCCCCCCCCCCCCACCCCTCCTCCCCACCCCCTCCCACCCACCCTAATCGCCCTACTAGTTCCACTGTTTGCATCCTTGTATCCCTCTCGTTAGCACATCTTCCCCAGCCAACAATGGGCCATTATGGACTCCACCTTTCCTGAGGTCATAAATTCATGTTCATAAGTTATAGGAGCAGAATGAGGTCATTCGGCCCATCATGTCTATTCCGCCATTCAATCGTGGCTGATCTAACTTTCCTTCTCAACCCCATTCTCCTGCCTTCTTCCCATAACCCCTTTACACCCTTACTAATCAAGAATTGCCGGCCATGATTTGTTTCAGACTTTTCTCGCCTTTAGATCACCCTCCCTCTCTCCCAGATTTATTTTTCAGTCTAAAGAAGGATTCCAAGCCGAAATGTCACCTATAGAGATGCTGTCTGACCCATTGAGTTACTCCGGCAGTTTATGTCTATATCCAGTTAAGAATGCAGTTTTACTTGATTTGATTGCTGACTACAATAAGCTTCTTGGATCCTGACAAAAATGTCTGAAAGCCTGGTTGGATTTTCTTTTAATAACTTCCAGCTTGCATGAAACTGTGGGTGCAATACTTGTCTGAAGGTATTATTGTAAAAAGACTGCATAGTTATTGTAGCCGTGCTGAGTGATAGTCTGCACAATTGACACATTGACATCTAAATCAACATGGCATCTCTATAATGCAAATTTCTGTTTAAATTAATTGTGTGGCTAAAATCTCCAATTAATATTGATCATCCCAAACTTAAAATTGATTTAAAAAATATATGAATAAGGAGCAGGAATAAGTCACATTGCCCAGCAAACCAGCTATGCCATACATTCAGGTTTATAGCTGACATGCTGTAATCTCAACTCCACATTCCTGTCCACCTATGATAACCTTTCATCCTCTTGCTTTTCAAGAATTTATCCATCTCTGCCTTAATAATACTCAAAAAGACTGTTTGCTCGGCTCTTTGAGGAAGATTTCTAAAGATTCACAACCCTCTGTGAGAAGAAAATAATGTTCTCTTTCTGCATGGTGACCTCTTATTTTTCATGGACTTCAGGCTTTGAGATTCTTCCACCAGAAGGAAATATCCTCTCCATGATCATCCTGCCAAGACCCTGCAAGATCTTATATAATTCTGTCACTTCCCTAAACACTAGTGGTTCCGTGTCTAACCTGCCCTCATACAACAACCTGCACTTTCCAGGTACCAGTCTGATTAGCACTCTCTGAACTGTTTCCAATGTATGTGGATCGATCTTCAGATAAGGAGACCAATAACATAGACAATATTTCACTTCTAGTCTCACCAATGACTTACATAACTGAAGTATAATCTCTACTTCCACAGCCGGTTCCATAACCAACAAATATTATTGTTGCTAATTGTATACTGCACCTACAATGTAACCTTTTGCCAATCTTGCACAAGGTCACCCAGATACCTCTGCATCTCAGAGCTCTGTGATCTCTCATCGTTTAGATTACATGCTTCTGTTGTTTATCCGGATGAAATGAATACTTTCACATTCCATGCATTATACTCCATGCAAACTCATCTCTGTCCCTGTGATTTATGATCTGCAATATTCACCCCATTCTATTCCTCTCATGATTCTTTGCGGAAGGCAGACAGCGGGGGGGGGGGGGAGATGGGGAGATGTGGCGGGGTCACGTTGGGTAAGCACCTTTCCGAACCAAAAACCCTGGGTAGACAGGTCTGTTCGTGTGGCCCTGAATGCTCGCACCGCTGCCTACAACTCGGGCCTGGCATCAGGAAACATGGACGTCTACAAGGCAGAGTCCTACCGGCTGCGAAGGGCGGTGAAGGACGCAAAGAGAAGGTACAGAGACAAGATGGAGTTACAGATGGAGCAGCAGGACACCAGAAGCCTGTGGCAGGGGCTACGGATTGTAACCAACTACCGGAGCACCCCTCCCTCATCCGCAAGTGCCGGCACCTCCCTAGCTGATGACCTGAACTCCTTTTACGCTCATTTCGAGAGGGGCAACACCACTCCAGGTCTGCCAACTATCGACAATACTGCCAGCGGGCTGGCTACCGAAGCTGAAGGAATGTGCACACATTCTCGCTGGCCGAGCACGACGTGAGGAGGGCTCTGACACGGGTGAACACGAGAAAAGCTGCAGGCCCCGATGGCATCTCGGGGCGAGTACTCAAGTCCTGTGCTACGCAGCTAGCTCCAGTGCTCACTACATTATTCAACCTCTCCCTGGACAAGTCCGTGGTCCCTGCCTGCTTCAAAAAATCCATCATTGTACCGGTACCAAAAAATGCCTCCCCAGCCTGTCTGAATGACTACCGTCCGGTGGCCCTTACCTCGGTAGTCATGAAATGCTTTTAGAGGCTGGTGAAGAAACACATCTGCGCCTTCCTCCCTCGTGAACATGGACCCGTTGCAGTTCGCATACCGTCCGAACAGATCCACGGACGATGCGGTCTCCCAGGTCTTGCACACCGCTCTCTCCCATCTGGACAGCCAGAAGGGGGGCTACGTGAGGATGCTGTTCATAGACTACAGTTCAGCCTTCAACACGATAGTCCCCACCAGACTGGCCGGGAAGCTAATGGAATTGGGGCTCAACACCTCCCTGTGTGCCTGGGTCCTGGACTTTCTCACCGCCAGGCCCCAGGTAGTCAAGATGGGAGGGAATACATCGAAGTCCCTCACCCTGAGGACAGGATCGCCCCAGGGTTGCGTCCTCAGCCCCCTATTGTACTCCCTGTACGCACATGACCGTGTGTGGCTAGGTTCAGCTCCAACTCATTAATCAAGTTTGCTGATGACACTGTGGTGGTGGGCCTGATCTCAGACAACGACGAGAAGGCCTACCGGGAGGAGGTGGCTGGTCTAGCACTCTGGTGTCAGGACAACAGCCTCCTCTTGAACATCAATAAAACGAAGGAGCTGATCATGGACTTTAGGAGGGCACATCATCCGAGGACGTACACTCCATTGAGGATAAATGGGGATCCTGTGGATAGGGTGAACTGTTTTAAATATCTGGGAGTCCACATCTCCGAGGATATGACATGGACATCACACGCCTCAGCACTCGTGAGTAAGGCAAGGCAGCGCCTTTACCACCTCAGGCAATTGAGGAAATTCAGAGTGTCTCCGAGGATCCTCCAGTGCTTCTACGCAGCGGCTGTGGAAAGCATCTTGTCCGAGAACATTACCGTCTGGTTTGGGAATTGCTCTGCCAAGGACAAGAAGGCTCTGCAGAGAGTAGTGCGTTCGGCCGAACGCACTATGGGAACTTCACTTGCCCCCCTGCAGGAACTATACATCAGGAGGTGCAACTCCAGAGCCAACAATATCATGACAGACCCCTTCCACCCCTGCAACGGACTGTTCCAGCTGCTACGGTCAGGCAAACGCCTCCGTTGCCATGCGGTGAGAACGGAGAGGTTGAGAAGGAGTTTCTTTCCAGAGGCCATTCGGACTGTAAACTCCTATCTCACCAGGGACTAACTCTACTGAACATTTTTCCTTCCATTATTTATTATGTAAAAGAATATGTGTGTTATGATTGTGTTTATAGTTTGTTTGGTTGTTTGGTTGTTTGTCTTTTGCACAAAAGTCCGCGAGCATTGCCACTTTCATTTCACTGCACATCTCGTATGTGTATGTGACAAATAAACTTGACTTGACTTGACTTGACTTGAGGTGGCGAAACTGACGGAGGACTATTTGTTGTATGTGACGGCTAGTGGGGTGAAAGGTGAGGACCAGGGGGACTCTACCCTTGTTGCGAGTGGGGGGATGGGGAGAGAGAGCAGTGTTACGGGGTATGGAGGAGACCCTGGTGCGAGCCTCATCTATAGTGGGGGATACTCCACTGTCCTCCCCCCCTGTCTGCCTTCCGCAAAGACCGCTCCCTCCGCAACTCCCTTGTCAATTCTTCCCTTCCCTCCCGCTCCACCCCTTCCCCGGGCACTTTCCCTTACAACCGCAAGAGATGCTACACCTGTCGCATTACCTCCCCCCTCGACTCCATTCAAGGACCCAAGCAGTCGTTCCAGGTGCGACAGAGGTTCACCTGCACCTCCTCCAACCTCATCTATTGCATCCAATGCTCTAGATGTCAGCTGATCTATATCGGTGAAACCAAGCGTAGGCTTGGCGATCGTTTCGCCGAACACCTCCGCTTGGTCCGCACTAACCAACCTGACCTCCCGGTGGCTCAGCACTTCAACTCCCCCTCCCATTCCGTATCCAACCTCTCTGTCCTGGGCCTCCTCCATGGCCAGAGTGAGCAACACCAGAAATTGGAGGAACAGCACCTCATATTCTGCTTGGGGAGTCTGCATCCTGGTGGCATGAACATTGATTTCTCACAATTCTGTAAACCCTTGCTGTCTCCTCCCCTTTCTACCTCAGCCCTCTGGCTCCTCCTCCTCCATTTTTCTTTCTTCTCCCCGCCTCCCCCCACCCCCTATCAGTCTGAAGAAGGGTTTCGGCCCGAAACATTGCCTATCTCCTTCGCTCCATAGATGCTGCTGCACCCGCTGAGTTTCTCCAGCATTTTTGTGTTCCAACTTCTGTACTCAATACAGAACGGATGAAGGTAAATATACTAAAAGCCTTCTTTATCACTCTGTTGACATGTGATGCTCATTTCAGGGTTATATGGACCCTGTCCTCTACAACACTCCCCAGAGCCCTACTATTCCCTGTGAAGGTCCTGCTCTGGTTTGTCTTTCAGTGTCGGAGGCTGAGGGGAGACCTGCCAGTATCATATCAAATTATGAGAGGCATAGAGATGATAGTTAATCCGAACTGGGAAATGTTTCTGACTGCCTCCCATATCTGGGCACCTCATAATGTTATACACTTCTCTCAGGTCTCCACTCGGCCTCCAACATTCCCCAATGTTGTAATTTTCCTGAATTCTTTCCTCATATTCAATTGCTGATGCATGTTTTTTTTTCAGGGCCATTACTAATATCCTCTACAGTAGACTGCTGCAAAGCATCAATTTAATTCATCTGCTATCTTTTTTCCCCTCCCACTATTAATATCTCAGATTCGTTTTTTGCAAGGCTATTACGTACATAGTTATTTTTTTATAAATGAGATGAGGAAAGACTTTTTTCACCCAGAGAGTTGTGAATTTGTGGAATTCTCTGCCACAGAAGGCAGTGGAGGCCAATTTTCAAAAGGGAGTTGGATAAAGTTCTTTGGGCTAATGGAATCAAGAGATATAGGGAGAAAGCAGGAACGTGGTACTGATTCTGGATGATCAGCCATGATCATATTGAATGATGGTGCTGCTTCGAAGGGCCGATTGGCCTACTCCTGCACCTATTATTTTTATGTTTTCTATTATATCTTGCTACCTTTATTTACATTTCTGGCTAACTATCTTGACCCTTTAAGATGGTGGCAGTGGTGGATGGAGAAGAGGATTGGTGTTGGTGATTGGGCTGGGGGCTTACCTGTCATGCCCTCAGAGGCCCTCTTGGTGTCCTGTAGTCGGCTGCGGGAGGTGCCCTGGGGCACAGAGGCTGAGCGGTGGCCGTGCGAGGCGAGGGGCAGCTGTTCACGAGGCGATGTGTCCGGATCGATATGTCGGTGGAATGGGCCACTGGAGGCCCTGCCTCAGCCTGCAGCTCGATTGAATCAGGGGCCTCTCCAAGATGCTGAACGTGTGGATCGGACGCAGCTTTTAGCGGTACGGAGTGGCGGAGCAGCGGTGGAGGACACCGACACCATTGCCTGGCCAGGCTGACCCTTTGCAACACCAACCCAGCGCTGCCACCAGGGCAACGGGCAAGTTATGGCCAAGTTATGACTACATTTTAACAACTTTAGACGTGAAGCATAAAAAATGGCACGTGAAATGTTGCAACTTGTGGGAATACATTTAATTGTCAAATACTACCACATTTTGTTAAATAAGTTTCCTCAGTGTAATCTACTATTTTTACACTCATGTACTTAAGTATGATTCTGCCCATGTATAGTCATATTTTTACTGAACTGTACGCAAAAATAGAATTTCACTGTACCTAGGTATACTGGATGTGACAATAAAGTACCATTGTACTATTGATCTCAGTCTTTAAATCTTCCTTCCTTCTGTCATGCTCTGTTTTTTAATATATACTTTCCATCCAATTTCTGAACTGCCTCCTATCTTTCGGCAATTATCTGGTAAGATATTAGGACTTAGGGTGCATACAGTGAGTGCTGAAATGTGTGAATTAATCATTCAAGGTTTTTATTGCAAAGACAGGACATTTCCTCAGACTTTTTTTTGTTTAAATGATTTGTTGTCTTCCTATTGCACCACTAGTGCTCACAGATCCTGCATCAACTTCAAACATATTCCGTGGACAGAGATGAAAAGGAAAGATTCAAATCTGAAAAGGAAAAAAAATCCTGCTGCCAACAGTGAGTAGATCTGTGAACAGTGGGGAAAAAAGAAGATTAACGCTTGTGATGACTTAGATCCTTAGGTATTGAAGCTGAAGTATTGGAAGGCAATGTTAACACTGTAAATACTGTATATGCTGATGGGGTTATGGTGTGACACAAAGTCGTTCATCGCATCAAGCATTAGACTTAAACTCACAAAAGCTTCCAGTTAAATAACAAGATTGAAAGATAATCATATTGCACTTTTACAAAATATTTTCTCTTTCGCAAATACCGGCAAATGAGAAAGAAGATACGGGAGCCTAAACACTGTAACGTCCAGGTTCAAGAGCAGCTTCTTCCCTAAAGCCATCAGGCTATTAAACACTACAACCTCCAGATAAGAGGCACAACAATCTGGAGAAATTCAGCGGGAACGGCAGCATTTCTGGAGAGAAGGAATGGGTGACGTTTTGGGTCAAGACCCTTCTTCAGAAACCAAAGAGAACCTTCAGAGACCCTTCCATCTGAAGAAGGGTCTCGACCCGAAACGTCACCCATTCCTTCTCTCCAGATGCTGCCTGCCCTGCTGAGTTACTCCAGCTTTTTGTGTCTATCTTCAGTTTAAACCAGCATCTCCAGCTCCTTCTTACACAACCCCCAAATAAGCTCTGAACTAGACTTGAGGGCATTAGTTTTGTCTTTTTGCACTATTATTGTTTGTTTTTATGTGTATGTACACAATTATTTCTGGGGCATTACTAACATCCTCTACAATAGACTAATACAAGCCATCCATTTATCTGCTATTCCTTTATTTCCCTCACTATTGATATCATATATATATAGCTATAAAATATATAACAAGAATTAGAAGGAGCAAATATGGGGTTGTGGTGTTCCATTGCAATTAATTCTAGGGTTAACTTTGTGCAAAACTGCCTGACTAATCTGACTAATCTCATTTATGTGGATGGTCAGTGTTGATAAGTACTGTATATCTATATAACTAAAAGTCTCATCTTGACCACTTTCTGTCTGCGTTGTATATTGATTTAAGAAAAAACACTACCATATATCACTATGATTTTTGGCCATCTTACTCACAGTCCTCCACCGCTGAGGCAGCCCAGAGGATTTTTCCAATCGAAGAAAAATGAAAAAGTTATGAGTGTTTAAAAAATCTTGAGATCAGATGATTGGTCCTCTCCCCTGTCAATCACCACGATTCTGGGGGGGGCAGGACTATAAAACCCCGGATGCCTGGTCATGAGTCAGTCACTCTGGAAGATCGTGAGGGAGAGTCCACAACTGTGATTCTATGCTGTGAAACAACTGAACTGTGAGTCTGCAATGTACTTGCAATAAATGATTTGTTAGCCCTTAATGACAATGCAATGAGTTGTTTGGCAATTTGGTGGCCTGCACTCTGCCTGAAATGCTATGAAACATCCTCATTACTCTTCTCTGCACCCTTTCCAGCTTAACAATACCATGAAGTAAAGGGAAATTAGGAAATCATTTAATGACAATTTCTGGCGACGAATTATCATTTTGGGACATAATATGTCCAGACATTATAGATTATGTCAAAGTAAAAGTCTGTCAGCTGACTGACACCACATTAATATTTATTTCAGAGCTTCATCACTACATGCAGAACTGGTATTTACCGATAACCCTGACCCGAAAAGCATTGTTAAAACAATAAATAGCAGTTATGTATGTGTGGAGACATGGAGTAATACTTCACTTTCATTTCAGTTTTCATCCTGCATTTCAGCATTTCATCTATACTTTTAAACTTTAGAACTTCAGAGATACAGTGGGGGAAACAGGCCCTTCGGCCCACCGAGTCCGTGCTGACCAGCGATATCCGTACACTATCACCATCCTACATACTAGGGACAATTTACAATTTACACCTTTGGATTGTGGGAGGAAACCAGAGCTCCCAGAGAAAGCCCACACGGTCACGGGGAGAATCTACAAACTCCGTACAGACTGCACCTGTGGTTAGGATTGACCCTGAGTCTCTGGCTCTATAATGCAGCAACTCTACCACTGCAGTTGTAGTTTGTGTTGTCAATCAGCAAATAACTGGAGGAATATGTAAAATAACCTTCATTAATTACTAGGTGTCCACCAATGAGAGAACTGTTTACTTTGATTACAGTCACAGCACATAATGCTTGTCTGAATTGAGTGCTTCATTGTGCCCCTAAATTCTGTACAACATATTAAAAGCATTATTTTGCAGAGTTTTGCTGATTTTTAATATGATGGGAGGCCAACAGTTTAGGATCAATTATTAGATAAGGCCTTGAAAGACTATAAATTAATCTGATTGAAGCATGCATGAGTAATAAGAATCAGTTGTGATTTATGATGTAAGGCTGTTTATCATCATATTTGCATTATACAGTTCCCAATATTAGTTACTTGTAATAAATGCCTTCTTAAATTGTTTCTCTGTTTTTGAATGAAAATGTCGAACAAGATGCTTGCGTATAAGTTCATAAGTTCATTCGGCCCATCAAATCTACTCTGCCATTCAATCATGGCTGATCTATCTTTCCCTGGCTTCTGTGCTGTGATTTACCAATGTTTCCCTCAGGGATCCAGTCTCCAACTCCAGTGTGGGTCTGAGTTGGCACTCAGTTGGCGCTTTCTACACAGCTGTGTGTGTTGTCTGCTGACTCGTGCTGTTCCAGTGAATCCTTACAGAGTTCACAGGGCCAAGATGAATGGGACACGGTGTAAGGGGAAGAGTGTAAGGTTGGGGTAGATGGGGCAGGGCGAAGGGGGCAGAGTGGAGGGGGCACGATGTTGGGGGCAGGGTGGATGTGTACACCCCTGGTACACCTCCTAGTAAAAATGCAAGTGGTAAAATCTGAGGAGAAATTATAGTGATTTGGGGAGTGTTGGTAGAAATGGGTGCTTGATGGGCAATTCAAACTGAGTGGGTTGAACAACCTAGAAACAAAGAACTGCAGATGCTGGTTTTCAAAGAGGGGCACACAATGCTGGAGTTACTCAGCGGGCCAGGCAGCATCGCTGGAGAACATGGAGAGGGGACATTTCGGGTTGAGACCCTTCTTCAGACTGATTGTAGCGAGGGGGAGAAGTAAGCTGAAAAAAGGAGAGGCAGGACCTGCGTGCGGGTAATAGGCAACTAGTTGGAACAAAGACCAAAGATGAGAAAAGAAGGAAGGTGTGAGATGGGTTTGAAGAGTTGCAGATTGTAAAGCTAGAGAGAGGAAATTGGCAGGATGGGGCAGGGGATGAGTGGAGGGGAGAAATAGGTGGCAGTCCAGGTGGATCACAGGGGAGGGAAGAGCGGTGGGGGAAGGGGGGGGGGGGGGGTGAGATGGTTGCATGTTGGGGAGAAAAGGGGATTTTAGAGGCTACCTTAGATTGGAGTGTTCAATGTTCATACTGTCAGCTTGTAAGCCACCCAAGTGGAATCTGAGGTGTTGTTCTTCCAATTTTTGTGTGGCCTTACTGGCTATGGAGGAGGCTCAGGACAGAAAGGTCAATGTGGGAATGGGAAGGGTTGTTAAAATGGTTGGCAACTGGGAGATCCACAAGGCCTTGGCAGACAAACACTTTAGTGTCCAGGGTTGAATAACTTGTTTGCCTGGTCTGTGACTAAATCTGACTGCTAGTGTGTTAACTTAACATTACATTGCCAAATTAAATCACACATCAGTGACTATCTCAGATCAATGTTTGATCTTAGCTTTCTCCAGTATTTTATGTACAACCCTCATCTTGGGCTCCAATTTAATGGCGATTAGAAGATGTTTGTCATTTGCCGACCCAACTTCTACAAACCATAAGCACGCTTGGAGAATTCACATACTTCTCCAATTTAAGTTGGGTTTAGTTAACTTTTTTGAAAAGATAGATCAATAGTTTTATGATCAATAATTCAACAGCAGAACTCTCTGCTAATTATTCTGAGTGTGTATTGTCACGGAGAACCGGTCTACTACAAGACTTTATACCCATATTTCTAGCTCGACTCTGATTACAATTGTAAATGTTGAATCCTTTTATTATGGCTTTCAGGGCAAATCAGGGCTTTCATTTTGGAGGATGTGGGAGTGGAGGGTGGTTAAGGGGTGCGTTGTAAAGATAAAGGTGACCTGAAATTGGAGAAGTCTATTTTCATGCCAATGGGTTTAGTTTAGTTTAGTTTAGGGATACAGTGCGGAAACAGGCCCTTTGGCCCACCGATTCCACACTGACCAGTGATCTCCGTACACTAGTACTATTGTATGCACTCAGGACAATTTACAATTTTTTTTACCGAAGCCAATGAACCTACAAACATGTACATCTACACCACTGTGCCACAGCTGTAGACTACCCAGGCAAAATATGAAGTGGTGTTCTTCTAGTTTGTTGGCTGCAGTCTGGGCAAACTTATGTACTTTATGTGACAAAGCTGTAAATAAACTATTGATAACTCCATTAGTTGTCCACATCATCTCACATCCTCAGGAATTCAGGGACATGGGTTCAAACACCACTGTGGCCTCTCAAGTATTGAATTATAACGGCACATCTATCTGTGTGCTGCCTCATGGTCTTCCATTCTGTCTTAGAAATGTTCAAAAACTTTTGTTTTTTCAAGAATACAAGGGTGGCACAGTGATGCAGCGGGTAGAGTTGCTGCCTTACAGTTCGATCCTGACTGTGGGTACCGTCTATATGGAGTTTGTACGTTCTCCCTGTCAAAGCGTGGGTTTTCTCTGGGTGCTCCGGTTTCCTCCCACACACAGGTTTGTAGGATAATTGGCTTCGGTAAAATTGTTAATTGTCCCTGTGTGTTGAACAGTGTTAGTGTACGGGGGTGATCGTTGGTCGGCGTGGACCTGGCGGGCTGAAGGGCCTCTTTTCGTGCTGTATCTCTGAAGCCAAAGTCAAAAATCTAAATATGATGTTTGGAGTGAAACTATTGCTATCTATAGTTACTCATTAATAGTTTAGTTTTGTTTAGGTTAGTTCATTATTATCACATGTACTCGGGTAACAGTGAAAAGCTTTTGTTTAAGTGCTATCCAGTAAAAGAAAAGACTATACATGAATACAATTAAGCCGTCCACAGTGCATAAATAAAGAGTATAATGTGTAGTGTCAGGTATAATTATGGAATCTGAAAAAGTCGGATTAAAGATAGTTCAAAAGTCACGAACGAGGTAGATGGGAGAGTGTAGGAAGGAACTACAGGTGCTGGTTTAAATCGAAGATAGACACAAGCAGCTGGAGTAACTCAGCGGGACAGGCAGCTTCTCTGGAGAGAAGGAATGGGTGACGTTTCGGGTCAAGACCCTTCTTCAGTGGAGAAACGGGAGATGTAGGACCACACTCGAGCTGATGAGACCATTCAGTTGCCTAATAACAGCTGGGAAGAAACTGTCCCTGAATCTGGAATAGTTGAAAATCAAGCCATTATTTGTTGAGTGTTTTATCCACAATTGCTGGCAGTTTAATTAACTTGTCCAATTGGCATTTTATACTCGTGATGCTGAGAAGTATTACAAACCTCATTTTTCTTTCACATGTTCCTCCAAGTGTCTTCTGGCAAACTCAGCCATCTACAAATTCAGATGCAAAACCTGACTTATGCACCTTCTCGAGCTGGAACTGTTCCTCGTGGAGAAGGCAGGCAGTGGTGGGCAATGAAAGGACACAAAGTGCTTGAGTAACTCAGTAGGTCAGGCAGCATCGCTGGAGAACATGGATAGGTGATGTTTCGGGTCGGGACTCTTCTACGACGCCCACTAGTGGTGGGCAATGGATGAAAATTAAAATAAAACAAAATGTAGGGAGCTCATATCAACAGTCAAATTGACAGCTGAACAGATTTGCCAAATGTTTACTATAGTCCTTTATGAACATCCATTAGAGGATGGTATTTAAACAGATGGATTTTAAGAATATCATGAAATGCTAGTTGACGAATAAATCAATGTAAGATCTGATCCAAGAACCTTCGGCATGCAGACATGATCCGAAGAGAAGTTTGTGGTGGCACAATGGTGCAGCGGTAGAGTTGCTGCCTTACAGTGCCAGAGACCTGGGTTCAATCCTGACTATGGATGCTGTCTGTATGGAGTTAGTCCCTGTGACCACGTGGGTTCTCTCCGGATGCTCCAGTTTCCCCCCCACATTCCAAAGACGTGCAAGTTTGGCTTTAGTAAAAATTGTAAATTGTCCCTAATGTGTAGGATAGAACTAGTGTATGGGTGATCGTTGGTCGGCGAGGACTCGGTGGGCCGAAGGGCCTGTTTCCACGTTGTATCTCTAAACTAATAAAAATAAATAATTTCATACCAGTGTGTGAGGCTCCTTATGATGGACTATGAACGTTCTTGATTCATTATCAAATTATTTTTTTAGGTCAGTGAGCCACACACACAGCAATGTATTCATAGGAAAGATATGATTGCATGAGATAGGATACAGAGAATTGTGGTAGGACATCAATGATTTGGATGAGAACATACAGGGCAAGATTAGCAAGTTTGCTGATGATGCAAAAGTAGGTGGTTTTGCAGATTGTGAAGATGGTTGTGAAAGATTGCAGCAGGATCTGGATCGATTGGCCAGGTGGGCGGAGTTGATGGAATTTAATACAGAGAAGTGTGAGTCATTGCATTTTGGGACGTCCAAGAAGGGCAGGACCTACACAGTAAATGGTAGGCCTCTGGGGTGTGTTGTAGAGCAGAGGGATCTAGGAGTACAGATGCATGGTTCCTTGAAGGTCGAGTCGCAGGTAGATAAGGTGGTCAAAAAGGCTTTTGTCACATTGCCCTTCATCGGTCAGAGCATTGAGTATAGAGGTTGGGAGGCCATGCTGCAGTTGTATAAGATGCTGGTGAGACCACATTTAGAATATTGTGTTCAGTCCTGGGCACCATGTTATAGGAAAGATATTGTCAAGCTTGAAAGGGTTCAGAAATGATTTACGAGGATGTTGCCAGGACTAGAGGGTGTGAGCTATAGGGAGAGGTTGAGTAGGCTGGGTCTCTATTCCTTAGAGCACAGGAGGATGAGGGGTGATCTCATAGAGGTGTACAAAATCATGAGAGGAATAGATCGGGTAGATGCACAGTTACTTGCCCAGAGTAGGGGATTCGAGGACCAGAGGACATAGGTGCAAGGTGAAGGGGAAAAGATTTGATAGGAATCCGAGGGGTAACTTTTTCACACAAAGGGTGGTGGGTGTATGGAACACGCTGCCAGAGGAGGTAGTTGAGGCTGGGACTATCGCATTGTTTAAGAAACAGTTAGACAGGTACATGGATTGGACAGGTTTCGAGGGATATGGACCAAGCGCAGGCAGGTGGGACTAGTGTAGCTTGGACATGTTGGCCGGTGTGGGCAAGTTGGGTCAAAGGGCCTGTTATCACACTGTATCACTCGATGTCTCTATGAGTCTATGACTGAAGTATTTATCTACACAACGTTAGCCTTTTATCAATGCTGAAAGAGACTGTGTTCTTTTGGACATGAAAGTTGAGAGAACATTTAGCTGAGGGATATAACATTATGAAGGTACAGAGAGAGGATAGGAATGACTCATTGCACAGGGATATGTCTGTGTGTGTGTCTGTGTGCTCATATGGGGGTGGGGGTGGTGTCAGTAGGAGTTGAGGATTGGGAGACAAGTACTAACATGGGCTATATAGACCTGGTAAACAAAAGGCTTTTTTAAACTCCATGATTCTGTTTAATTAATGCTTCGCTGAATGATTCAGACAAAGGCGACAACTGTAGGCCCTGCAGCAACACTTGGATCGGGCACCGCTCCATCAGAACTAATGCGTGGACTGAACTTTGGTAATGGCGCCAAATCTGGCTACTCAGAAAAGAATGTCACTGTATTTTGCACATATGACAATAAAGCACCATGGTTGCTCTTTTATCTATGCACAGCTGTCTGTAAATTGAAATAAAGCTGGATAGTTCTTTTATTTTCAACTACCATAGACATGATGAGTCAAATTGCCTCCTCCTGAGCTGTGGAATTATAAGAATCAATGAGCCAGGATTTGTTTCCTTGGTTGCTTGTCCAAAATGCATTTTGTGGTAATATATGCTCATTGATATCTGAATCTGAAAGTCAGTTCCATTGACTTTTGTGCAAAGGTACCTTGGTGGATTGGTTCATGAATGGAGAAAGTGAACATGCAGGAAATGTGGATCATTAACAAAGACCAAGATCTTTATTACTGAGGTGTTAAGAATTTGAGCAAGAATATGTTGGGGATCTGATACTCATTGGGAAAGGATGGTGAGTTCACACTCAGTGTGTAGCCTAGGGTTTTGATCTCCATGCTCGAATAATGATGCATTTACATCAGCGTCAATGCAGAGTTGAACAATTCCTTGGTGACCAAAAGGACTGTTTCAGTATTAGGCATTGAGTGAGACAGAAGTTTCAAAGAATTTCTGTTGTAGACAATAGACAACAGGTGCAGGAGTAAGCCATTCGGCCCTTCGAGCCAGCACGCCATTCAATGTGATCATGGCTGATCATCCCCAATCAGTACCCCGTTCCTGCCTTCTCCCCATATCCCCTGACTCCGCTATTTTAAGAGCCCTATCCAGCTCTCTCTTGAAAGCATCCAGAGAACCTGCCTCCACTGCCCTCTGAGGCAGAGAATTCCACTGACTTACCACTCTCTGTGAGAAAAAGTGTTTCCTTGTCTCCGTTCTAAATGGGTTACTCCATATTCTTAAACTGTGGCCCCTGGTTCTGGACTCCCCCAACATCAGGAACATGTTTCCTGCCTCTAGCGTGTCCAAACCCTTAACAATCTTATATGTTTCAATGAGATATCCTCTCTCCCTTCTAAACTCCAGAGTGTACAAGACCAGCTGCTCCATTCTCTCAGCAAATGACAGTCCCGCCATCCCGAGAATGAACCTTGTAAACCTACGCTGCACACCCTCAATATCAAGAATGTCCTTCCTCAAATTGGGGGATCAAAACTGTACACAATACTCCAGGTGTGGTCTCACTAGGGCTATGTACAACTGCAGAAGGACCTCTTTGCTCCTATATTTGATTCCTCTTGTTATAAAGGCCAACATGCCATTCACTTTCTTCACTGCCTGCTGTACCTGCATGCTTACTTTCATAGACTGATGTACAAGGACCCCCCAGATCCCGTTGTACTTCCCCTTTTCCCAACTTGACTCTATTTAGATAGTAATCTGCCTTCCTGTTTTTGCTACCAAAGTGGATAACCTCATATTTATCCGCATTAAACTTCATCTGCCATGCATCAGTGGTAGCAGAGTGGTGGAACTAGTAGAGCCATTACCTCACAATGCAGGGACACCTAGCTACACCTTGGGTGCTGTCTGTGTGGTGTTTGCATGTTCTCCCTGTGATTGCATGGATTTCCTTCAAAGAAAGACACAAAGTTCTGGAGTAACACAGTGGGTCAGGTAATATCTCTGGAGGTAATGTTTTGGGTCAGGGGCCCTTCTTCAGACCAGATGCTCCCCTATCCCCCTACATCCCAAAGATGTTCTGATTGATAGGTTAAATGGCCATGGTAAATTGTCACAACAGTGGAGGTGAGTGGTAGAATTTGGGTGCAATTGATGAGACTAAAAGTAGAATTCTAAAAAAATGGATCAATGTAGGATTAGTTTCAATGGGTGGTTGATCGTCCATGTAGACAGGTGAGCCAAAGTGTCTACTTCCATGATGTGCTCTTCTATGACACTATGACTCTAAAGAACATGATCTTATTGAAAGATTATTGAACCAGAAAGTGTTCCAGAAGGAACTGCAGATGCGGGAAAATCGAATGTAGACAAAATTGCTGGAGAAACTCAGCGGGTGCGGCAGCAGCTATGGAACGAAGGAAATAGGCAATGTTTCGGGCCAAAACCATTCTACGTTGCCTATTTCCTTCGCTCCATAGATGCTGCCGCACCGGATGAGTTTCTCCAGCAATTTTGTCTACCAGAAAGTTTGGGTAGTACAGTAGCGCAGCGGTAGAGAGTTGCTGCCTGCAGCGCCAGATACCTGGGTTAGATCCTGACTACGGATGCTGTCTGTATGGTGTTTGTACGTTCTCCCTGTGACCGTGTGGGTTTTCTCTGGGTACTCCGGTTTCCTCCCACACTCCAAAGATGTGGAGGTTTGTAGGTTCATTGGCTTCCGTAAAATTGTAAATGTTCCCTAGTGTGTAGGATAGTGCCCGCAGCTAGTGTATGGGGTGATAGCAGGTTGGCATGGTCTCGGTGGCCAAAGGGCCTGTTTCCTCTAGAGTCTAAAGTCTAAAGTTGTCCATTTAACACTGAGTTGAAGAGTAGCTACCAAATCTTTAGAGTTTTCCATGATCAAGGACTATTGACACTCAGTCATCGAGCACATGTAAGACTAAGATCAATAGTTTGTTTTCACAATAACGAAGAGTGGGTGGAACATTGGACAAGGTAAAGGCTCTTGCTCAATATCCAATAAGCCTGCAGCATGTATGGTTTATTGCTATTCCATTTCTACCTTCTTTAAGTTCTTAATATTAGCATGAGGTGAAAATGTTATGATATAAATAGGATGGATGTTTCTATTTACCACCAGAATGTGAAACTACTACTTCAGAGCGCAGCCATATCTTGAAGAAACCTCTTGAATTTCCTTTTCAAAAGAAAATATTACTTCCCCTCTTTAACCTTGCTGTACATCAGTCTTTATCTCAGGCCATGGTACATGCTTTCACATCACAAGGCCGTTCGGCCTGGCTGCAGAAGATAACCTGGATTACCAAGTAAATATAAAAATTTCAAGATATTAAAACAAGGTGGCTAAGGCGATAAAGAGAGATGTGGGAAATGTCACAACTTTCTAACCTTCGCATTTACAGCGCATCTAATCTAATATTTAAAATAAAATCTGAAGGTTGATAAGATCAATGGAAGAACAAAGAAGAGGGAACTGAATGCAAATAGAATATATTTTGGGTCTTTCTGTGTGCCACCAAAATGTAATTTCTTTTATTCAAATGGGCACTTTGTACATTGCAAACTAAACTCCAGTCTGTAGAGATGCCAATCACTGTCTGAAGAATGGTCCCGACCGGAAATATTACATCTATCTGCCGATAAGAAGTGTCATGACCTGAAACATCACCTATCTATGTTCTCCAGACATGCTGCCTGACACAATGAGTTACTCTAGCACTTTGTGTATTTCTTTTTTTTAATGAACTATTTTGTTGTTTGCATTCAATCTATGGGCCAAAGAGTCACTTCTTGTTTCTCTCTCTATAGATGCTGTTGCCCTATCGAGCATTCTTTGTTTTTTATTTGTTTCAGGTTTCCTGCTTCTTCAGTTTTTATTCCAAATAAACGGTGCGCATTTGGCTAACTCTCTTACACAGCTTTATGACAGGCTGAATGGTCTCCTATGTAAGGCTTAGCAGTTTTGACAATGGTTTAAAAGACCAAGCAAGGAAGAGGATTTTATTATATCTTGTTCTTGCAAATAATTTGCCATTTTATTTTAAATAGATATACATGGCCAAGTGATCCTGAGCTAGATATCTAGTATAGGGGAAAATGTATATAAAGTAATGGATTGTAGCTTTCTAAACATTATAGAAAAACGTATTATATTGTAAGCTAACAGAGTCTGATGGCTTCAGTTCTTGGCCAACATGCAATGTGCACAGGAATGCAAAAGAAAAATCTTTAGTAATGGTGGAAGAGCTATTGTCAATTCACTTCGGATGATGATAATATGGTAATGCATGCAGCTACCATGAATACGTTCTCAGCAGGTAGCTGTGTTGCAATGGTATCCAATGTGCAGAGGCTGCTGACGGGGAGAAAGGCAAAAACAATCAACAGGATTATTTTACGATGATTGAAAAGAATCGCAGGATAAGAAACTCATGGGCCCCCACAGAGGTATAATCCTTTGAATCTCAACTGCATAGAGGCGTTGAGAAACCACCCACCATCTCATCCCCATGTCCTACTTCCCCAAGCCCTTCACTGCTTTTCCCAAGGCTACGCACTGGAGCATTTGTCTTGATATCGTTTTGTTATTGGCATTGGTTTACAATTGTCACACGTACCGAGATGCAAAGAAAAACGTTGTCTTGTAGGCACAATGGACGGCAGATGCTGGTTTACGAAAAAAAACACACAAAGAGCTGGAGTAACTCAGTGGGTCAGGCAGCCTATCTGGAGAACATGGATAGGCAATGTAGATATATAGAGTCACAGTGTTATACAGCACGATAACAGGCCCTATGGCCCAACTTCTGCTATGATTTACATTCTATGTTCTATGTTCTACAATTTGAGTCATAGCCATGGAGTTACACAGCATGGAAGCAGACCCTTCACCCCAACTTGCCGACCTAGATGCCTCATCTACACTAGTCCCACTTATCCACAAATGTCCCATATCTCTCTAAACCTTTCCTACCCATGTATCTGTCCAAATAAATGAGTACAATTAAGCCACGGCAGCAGATACAACAGCTATGTTAATGAACACTCTCTTGAGTACACATAGGTGTACTGTAGAGAGCACATTGACTGGTTGCATCACGGCCTGGTTCAGCAACACGAACACCCAGGAACAAAGGAAAAAGTGATGAACACTACCCAGTCCATCATGGTACTGATATCCCCATCATCAAAGGGATCTACAAGTGTCACTGCCTCTGAAAGGCAGCCAGCATCATCAGAGACACATATCACCCTGGCCACACTCTTATTTCACTCGTGTCATCAGGAAGACAGTACAGAAGCCTGAAAATTGTAACATTCATGTTTTCATTGTTCACTGTTTATTGTGGGGTTTACAGGGTACTATGTTTACATATCTGTTGTACTGCTGTAAGTAAGAATTTAATTGCCCCATTTCAGGACATATGACAATAAAACACTCTTGAATCTTGACTTTCTTGAAAGCATGTACTACCAGATTCCTCCTGTTGTTATCAAACTACTGAACAGTTTTCCCATAAGTTGGGGTATAGACCCCATTTTGAACATATCTCTTGCAGACCTTGCACTTCTTCTCTGCAACTGTAGTCTATCTTTCATAAGTTAGAGATGTAGTCCACAGGTCTGTAGCTCCAATCTTCTTGTGCTTTAAAAAAAAAAATGCACTTTCTGCGTGACTGTAACTATATTCTACACTCTGATTTTTTTTCTCTTTGCACTACCTCTGAGTATGGCTTAATTGTACTCATTTATTTGGAAAGATACATGGGTAGGAAAGGTTTAGAGAGATATGGGACATATGTGGATAAGTGGGACTTGTGTAGATGGGGCATCTAGGTCAGCAAGTTGGGGTGAAGGGCCTGCTTCCAAGCTGTGTAACTCCATGACTATGGCTCAAATTGTAGAACGTAGAATGTAAAACATAGCAGAAGTTGGGCCTCAGGGCCTGTTTCCGTGCTGTATAACTCTGTGGCTCCATATACGGTATAAATCACTTGGTAGCACACAAAGAGGGGAGAGGAGGGAATGACTGGAATGTGAGTGGTCCTTGGTTATAGTGGCTGCCTTCCCGAAGTGTTGATGGAGTCGATGGAGGAAGGTTGTTTTTTTTTTTTTGATGGATTGGACTGCATCCACAACTCCCGACAATTTTTCACAGTCATTTCCGGTAAAGCTGCTAAATGAATTTGTGATGCATCCCGACAGGATGCCTTCTACGGTGCAGCTGTAGAGATCCGGGTTCGATCCCGAATACGGATACAGGTGTGCGGGGATCACTAGTCGGCGCGGTCTCAGTGGACTGAAGGGCCTGTTGTCCCATTGTATCTCTGAACTAAACTAAGCTAAACTTTAAAGTACAATGTTGCAACCTCACTACCACCTCCCCACCAGCTCCTCAATAGTTCAATGGTACTTTATTGTCACATGTACTTAGGTACGGTGAAATTTGTTTCCAGTATAGGAAGGAAGTACAGATGCTGGTTTATACTGAATATGGACACAAAGTCTCAAGACAAAAAATATGGGTGATGTTTCGGGTCGGGACAATAGGAGACTGGCATTAAATGCTGTCTTAGCCAGCGACACTCACATCTGATGAATGAGTTAATGAATTAACAGAAATATCTGTATGCAACTTCCCTGCTAACTCCATTGAAGGGTCACTGGCAAAACTAGCTGCCTGCTTCTTTGATTAACGCAGATGCTAAATCTGGGCCTGCCTTTGGTTCACATAATGTGAATAATTGTGCAAAATGAAATCCTTTGAGGTGAAACCGTTTTAATTGTTTCCATCTGAACCATTGGTATTTCTCCAAACCGTCTCAATGACTTAACTAAAAAAAAAAAGATAGTTTCCATGTTTACATGTTCATCATTGAGTTGGTCGAAGACTATAGAGGCAGAATTAGACGTTCTGTCAAAGGTAGACACAAAATGCTGGAGTAACTCAGAGGGACTGGCAACATCTCTGGAGAGAAGGAATGGGTGACGTTTCAGGTCGAGACTCTTCTTCAGACTCCAGCATTTTGTGCCCCAGAGATGCTGCCTGTCCCGCTGAGTTACTCCAGCATTTTGTGTCTACCTTCGATTTAAACCAGCATTTGCAGATCTTTGCTACACCTAAATGGACCAAAGGGCCTGTTTCCATCCTGCATTGCACTATTATGTCACAAACATTCACACTCTCGGCTCAGGCAGCATCATGTTCAGGATTCATGCACATATGTGGGAACCCCAAACCCCCCCCCCCCCCCCCCCTCCATACTTGTTAGCTGCTACTTGCATGAGATATAATGAGGATGATTTAATATGAACATGTGGGGCAGCTTTTGTACACAAAGGATGGTGGGTATATGGAACCAGCTGCCAAAGGAGGTAGTTGAAGCAGGTACTATCACAACATTTAAGAGACATTTGGACAGGTCCATGGATAGGATAGATTTAGATGGATATGGGCCAAAGACAGGCAGGTGGGACCTAGGTGTAGATGGGGCATGTTGGTCGGTGTGGGCAAGTTAGGTGGAAAGGTCTGTTTCCATGCTGCATGACTCCATGACTCTACTCAAATCCATCTGCAGTCAAAGACCTTTCACCTACCTGTCCCTGAACCTGGAGGTGTGTGTTTTCACACATCTATACCTCTTGCCTGATGGAAGAGAGGAGAAGAAGGAGTGACCTGGGTGAGATTCGTCCTTCATTAGTGATCTTGTTTAGTGATCTTGTTTAGTGATCTTCTCAGAGTCATGGGCCTGTCCCACATAGCCGATTTTTTAGGTGACTACAGGCGACTAGACTGTCGTGAGTAGTTTTGTCAGTCGCCCAAAGAACCGTAGCGTTTTTCTGGTCGCCGCTGGATTTTTAATTGTTCAAAACCTTTTGGCGACAGTCGGCGACAGTTGGCTTGACGCCAATGAGCGTAGCTTGACTTCTCCTGACGTAGGTGCTGTCGTAGGTTGTCGCCAGGTGACGTAGGTTGGCTCCAGTGCTGACTTTGGTGAATTCCATTGGCAACTACCTACATCAACCTACATCAACCGGTGACAGGAACCGGCGATTGAATTGTCTTTAGTTGTCGCCAACAGGGTCATACCTTGTCGTAACTTGTTGCGGGTGGACGTAGGTTGTCGTAGGTGTGGTCATAGGTGGACGACCTAATGGGTCGCCGGTTGTCAGTAGCTTGCCGTAGCTTGATGTCGACTAGGTGGTAGGTTGTTGTAGACATTGTCGTAGACATTGTCCTAGGGGGGTCCAGTCACCGTTTTTTCGGCGACCTGCTACGACTATGACAGTCACCGAAAAAATCGCCTAAGTGGGACAGGCCCGTTAGCCTAACGACAGAATCAGGCAGGAGTTAGGACAGAGCTGGATGTATACAAGGGAGAGCTAGATATAGCTCTTAGGGCTAACGGAATCAAGGGATATGGGGAGAAAGCAGGAACGGGGTACTAATTTTGGATGATCAGCCATGATCATATTGAATGGCAGTGCTGGCTCAAAGGGCCGAGTGGCCTATTTTCTATGTTTCTATTGAAGATCAATTTCAAGATCAACAATGATAAGGCCAGGCTTACTGTAAATGAACTCACATTCATAATAGATGAGGGCCACAAGATGAGGGGCATGAAAAAACATCAATAATGCTTTGCCAGTGATTAATGCCAGCAGATCATCTGCAGTAAAAGAACTAAAACTATTTGTTGCCAAGAGATTTGCACTCTAGATCTCCACATCAGATTAATAGCTGGTGGAGAAAAGTCTGTAGCACCGGTTACATAAACAAGAAAATTAACCTTGGCAGGAGATGAAAGGTAAGTTATCACATGACTTTATATAATCCAAGAAAAAAAACTATAAAGGGTAATCCAGATACCAATAACAACCTTTATGTTGAATGCATTTATGGGTGTGGGGGTCTCCAGCAAGTCCACTATTTATTGCCTGCCTTATAGTGGCACAGCTATAGTAGAGCCGCTGCCTCACAGTGCCAAAGACCCAGGTTCGATCCTGACCTCGGTGCTGCCTATGTGGAATTTGCACGTTATTCTTGTGACCGCATGGATTTTCTTCCGGTGCTCTGGTTTCCTCCCATATCAAATAATGTGAGGATTTGTAGAGTCATGGAGTCAAACAGTTTGGAAACAGGGCCTTCATCCCAACTTGCCCACGCCGAACCCACATGCCAAATCTACATTAGTTCCACCTGCCTACATTTGGCCCAAATCCCTCAAAATGTATTGTTTTAAATCTCTTTTTTTCCCATATCGTATCTCCGTTCGCATTGCGGCCTAACATCGAGGAGTTGGCGGCCTTTGCTGGAGCTCGACTTCGGGAGCTCCAACCGTGGGAGTCTGCAGACTTTAACATCGTGGAGCTCGTGGTCTCCGGTTAGAGACCGACTTCGGGAGCTCCAAGCTGCAGGAGCTACGACCACCCTGACATGGGAGGAAAATGAGGGAATAAAATTAGACTTTACTGCCTTCCATCACAGTGTGGAATGTGGGGACTCCGCTATAGTGGATGTTTATGTCAACTTTTATGTAGTTGTGTGGCTTGTTGCCTTTTTTTTAGTATGGCTCTATGGTTATACAAATATCACTGTGCCTTAATTGGTACACGTGACAATAAAAGACCTTTGAAACCTTTGTATCTGTCCAAATGCTTCTTAAACATTGAGATAGTCCCTGCCACAACTACCTCCTCTGGCAGCTTGTTCCATACACCCACCACCCTTTGTGTGAAAAAGATACCCCTCATATTCCTATTAAATGTTTTCCTCTTCACCTTAAACCTATGTCCTCTAGTTCTCAATTCCTCTCTTCTGGGCAAGTGACACTGTGTGTTTACCCAATCTATTTATTTCACTACTTTGTACATCTTTAGAAGATGACCCTCATCCTCTTGCATTCCAAGGAATAGTCCTAATGTGCTCAACCTCTCCCTATAGCTCAGACCCTCGAATCCTGGCAACATCCTTGTAAATCGTCTCTGCACCCTTTCCAGCTTGAAATCTTTCCTATAACATGGTGACCAAAACTGAACATAATACTCTAAATGTGGCCTCTCCAATGTCTTATAATAGTAAGATTAAACGAGAACTTACCAGTTTGAAGTTTGATCTTGATTTTATGAGGAGTTACGATGAGTGATTACGTGAAGAAGGGCCGTCCGTCTGCGTGCGCGTCAATCTTCAAAGCAGCGGTGATAAATCACAGATAAAAAGAAGACCTGAGAATAGTAAGATTGTGAAGAAACTAGAACTTCCATATGACCTTGATAGTATGAGGGTGGGAGCGGTGGGCACGTAATCGCTCATCGTAACTCCTCATAAAATCAAGATCAAACTTCAAACTGGTAAGTTCTCGTTTAATCTTACTATTTTACTTCGGAGTCACGTGAGTGACTACGTGAAGATTTCAAAGCTCTGTGATTTTACGCCGGTTACGAATCCAGGCGTCACACACTGAATGGATTGACCATGGATGCGTGTAATCATTAAAGCATTCAGACATTACGTAGTTAAGTAAAGACACTGATGCTTTAAATGAAAGAAAAGTTTAAAAAAAATAGTTACCCCTCCCAACCTTGGGGGGAAACTAAGGGACAGAACTTAAAATGGTACGTGCAAACACCCCCAGTCCGGTTATCGGTTTGTTATAAAACCGGTGGACCGTTATTTCATTCGTCCATCCTGCAGCCACTAGGATGTCGTCAAGGGGCACGTCCATAGCTCTTGCTGCCGCCGTAGATGCAGCCCTGGTGGAGTGAGATTTAACCATATAAATGTTTACTCCTGCTACCGCCATTACCTCCTTTGACCATCTGGAGATGGCTTGAGTTGACACCTTCTGGTGTGGTTTTTTATGGCTGATGAGGACCGATTGTTCTGAGCCTCTGAGGTTCTCCGTAACTCTCAGATAGTGGTGTTAGTATGTTACCACACACACAACCGTTGGTCCTCTGGATATGCCAAGAACTGGATCTCCATCCCTGGCATTCCTGGCCTGCTCTGTTTTATCAGGTTCCTGATTACGAATGTTATGTTGTTCATATTGGTGGTCATGTAGTCCAACCGTAGCTTTTGCAGTGTCTGGACTCTTTGTCAGCATACCACCTTCAGGGTTAGTTATAGGCGGTCCCCACTGTCAAAGTAGGGTTAGTACCACGCTCACATCCCATGTGTCCGTGTACCTTGGCCTTGGAGGTATTAAATTGTAAATTCCGTTCATGAATTTTGTTGTAAAGGGGTGCGTTCCTATCGACCCGTGCCCTGCTTCCAGCATCAGATAGGAGGAGAGTGCGCCTCTGGCACTATAGATTGCACTATAACTTTGTTTATAGTTATAGTACAGAGTTGATAGAAACTCCAAGACATCCGTTATCCGGTGTTGTATTTGTTCGGACAGTCCTATGCCTTGAAATGGCCTCCTCAGAATCTGCAGACCAACAAGTTAATACGTTCATGTAGTGGATGATTACTCCCTGTAACTGGGTTCACTAGGAGGTCCCTGCTCTTGGGTACAGCCATAACTGTGTGGACTATAATTCCCAAAAAAATTTGGGGACCAGGCTTGAGTAGGCCAATCTGGCACTGCCAATATGCCTGTGGCTTAGTCTTGCTTGATTTTGGTCAAGCATCGGTTTGTGAGACAATTTGGCGGAAAGCATACATAAACAAGCCTCACCAATTGAGGGAGAAAGCATCCACTGCCTTTGCTCCTGGATCCAGCTCGCAGGACACATATCTGGGTAACTGATGGTTTAGTCTAGATGCAAAAAGATCAATATCTGGTATGCCAAATCGTGTAGTTATTTAGTTAAATACTGTCTGATTCAACATCCATTCTGTGTTGTTATTAAACATTTGTGATCCAGCATCTGTCACCGTGTTATATCTACCTCGTAGATAGACCGCTGTTACCCAAATATTCCTCTCAATACACCAGTGCCAAATGAGGTTCGACAATCTGTCGTAAGGTACAGATTTTACACCGACCTTGTTAATGGATATATGCCACCGCAGTGGTTTTATCAATCTGAATTTGAACAAGCACCGGTTGCATATTGCTACAGAAAACCTTGAGTCCATATTGTGCCCCCAACAATTCTGGGTAATTGATTCCATGTGTTGGGGAATTACAGACTCCTGCTCATTCCATCTGCCTCCACAGCTCTGGACTGTGTTGTTGGCTCCCCCTCCTTAGTCGCTTGCATAGGTCTGAAGAACCCCGATGGCTTTAGAGCAAAATTTCCCTTGAGCTGTCTCACGTTCGTTATCCACCATAGTTATTCAACAATGGCCTCTGCTGGCAATCCATAGTTTGCCAATTTGGCCTGCATGGAATCTGAGTGTTCGTTCCTTTGCTCGCTGTAAATTCTGGTAATGCAAAGGCCCGTGACGTACTGCTGGGAATGCAGCTACTATTTGCCAATTCCACTCGCTGTTTGCCTGATAGATGGCTAGTATTTGACTATCAGGTCATAGCAGGCTTAATTAAATATTGTTGTTTGCCCCTAGGCAAAGTCACCAACATATTTACTGTTTTTGATAGTAAATTCTAGGTAATCAATTACCCTTGTAGGTGTCAATTTTGATTTAACTGGATGGATGAGGTAACCAATTCTTTCAAACAGGGTTTTGGTTTGCTTTGACTGATGCTTCTGCCAATTCTTGGTGACTCCAAAATGAAAATGTCCTCCGAATATGCCATTACTATGTGGTTCTGAGACCTTTGTAGACCCAGAATTGGTTTCCGTAGTTTAGTCAATAGTCTAGGAGCTGATGTCAACCCATTTGGCAGAGCCATGCCATCCAGTTAAACTTCAAATATCTCCTGTTCTTAGTGAATAGACACCGAATAGTATGCATCTTTGAGGTCGATGCATGCCATGTGACCATTTTATAGGAAGCTCCTATAAAACAGTTGTTAGACCGTAACAAAAAATTGCTGTTCTGAAAGTCTGTACTGCACAAATGAGTTAAACCTGGATGAAGTGACATCCTCCATCTGTCACCTGCCCTGAATGGCAATCCTGCCCAAAATACTGGGCCTGCCTTAAAGACAACTCCAGTCCGAGTTCCAAGTCTGCTTGGAACCTACAGTATGTATGTTGTGCAGTAAAAATAATCACATGTTATTATCTGTTTTTTAAAACCAGATCTGAAATTCATGTTATTGTCATTTTAAACAAAAACACAAGAGTAAAATTACCAACATGTAACTGGTCCACAATCCCTTGTTTCAGTAAACCCAGATCCACCTACCTCCATGGCTACTGGTGGCCTTGTGGTAAGCCCAAAGGCCCCTGATGTGGGTTCCTTTTCTCTCCTTGATTGGGAGTAGGACTGGTAGGGAGTGTGGATTCCATGTTTCTCCTGACCTCTGCTTGGGTCTTGGTCTGAAAACCTCATCAAACTGAGCCTGCCTTGTAGGACAATTCTGGTCATAATTCTGAGTCTGCCTTGAAAGACGACTCTGATCATATTTCCGTGCCCAGCTTTCAAGCTACCACCGGCTTCAGTGAACCGCTTACCCCCTATGGAGGTGTGGGGTGTGTTGTCGCCTACTGATGTTTGCTTGTCGTTGGTACCTTGATTGGTCCGACAGCTTTTGCTTCCTTCTTCTGGTCTTACCTGAAGAGAGGATTCGGCGGCTGGTTTCTCCAAAGTCACCCTGATAGCGCTGTTCCCTTGCCGGCACTTGTAGCGTGCGGATATTCTGCCAACTGCTGGCTCTTGAGGCCATATGCATGTGCTTCAGTATGTTCATACTTTAAATTCGAGATCAGTTACCTACTGATCACTCACACTCCCCTCCACTGAGAGTGAGATTTGTTGGCAGCCCTGAAAACAGGTGCTGCCGCAGGCCCCTGAGGATACCTGCACTGACATGGCCCCTCCAGCGGACCTAAATGAGATTCTTGCTTTGGGTCAGACTGAAACTGACCGTGAATGCTCCTCTCCTCAGAGCAGGAGACATTTGCTAGATCTCCATCCAGGGAAGCACCCAGTGGAACCTGGATGATTGCAGAAGTACTTCTTTTCTTTTGTGCTTATTGTTCATTTTATGTAAAGCACTTTGGTGTCAATGCGAGTTAACTTAAACAGTGCTATATAAGTAAAAGTTACTTACTTACTTCCTTTCTTCTGCTTGTCCCTGGGAAGGTTTCCCCCCCCCCCCCCCCTGCTTTTGTACTCTGATTCAGAGTGGTTTCTTCCATATGTACTTCCCCCTCCAATGGGGAAGACATTGGGCTGCCCCATGTGCGAGGCTCCCGGTACTGCCTGCTGTAGGCCCGGGCTGACACAGCTCCCTCCTTTGGAGAAGGTCATTGTTGGAGCAACTTCTCCAAAAGGTTGCTCCATGTGGGAGAGTCGTCCTCAGACGCTCTCCGTTGAGGGAGGGTATCTCTTTTCCCCGGACCCATCTGAGTCAACGGGCTTGTTTGACTTGCGGGTGGTTTTTACGTATTGCAGGACCACCAACCAAGCTCCTCCTCCTGCAACAAGTCTCCTGCCGGTTCTGCTGCCGGCGCTAATGTCGGGAACAAGACCGTCGCCCGCTACTGGGAATGCTGCGGTCTTCGGCAGCCGACTTCCCCGCGGACCGTCTCCTCGACATCTGGGCCCTGAAACTACAAAAAGCTTCAAGCCCGAAAGAACGCAGGTAAGTAGTTCAACTTTCCTTACCTGCCCATCCCGACAGGCTGGGAGGACACAGTGCCTGCCAGTCCGTCGTGCGCGTTGCGTTCAGACGTAAAGACACGCCCGCAGACGGCCCTTCTTCACGTAGTCACTCACGTGACTCCGAAGTAAAATTGATATTAAAACACAAAGTACTTGTGCTATAACACCAGGAAGAGTGCTCAACCAAGAAAACCAAGCCCAAAGCTAAAGTAGTATCTAAATTGCTTATACACACATAATCTATAGGACAATAACTAACTGCATGTGCCATAATACGCTATCTACATGTCAACAAGCACATAAAAACTAATCGTGTAAATGTCAGTATATCATTGGGGTTATAAAGTGAACAGTCCACTTCACTGGTGTTTCATTACATTATGCCCACAACACCTTGGGAAGGCTCAACGGTTCTGGCGTCCCAGAACCACCCCCCTCAATACGTGCTCTCAACACCTATGCCACCAGTATCTACTAAATAAAGGAAAGTACGGATGATTAATTCACACAAACAAATGTTAAACACTCACATCCTGTCTTACACTTATCCTAACCCATCATTAAACAATCATAGCGCCACAAATATCAACCTCACATATAAAACCGGGATACACTTACACAAAATGCACTTACTGTCCACAGAAATACACTTACCGCATGTTATACATTTCCCTTCTGCCCCTATCTGACACTGTTTCTTCTTCACCAAATCCACCTACTGCCTTGCCCTGCTGCCTTGGACAGCTCCTTTACGGCCTGACGCAATCACTGTCCGCGAATTCCTAACTCTGCAAATAGCGACGTGGTCGATCGCATGAGGAAACCTTGACAACCCACCTCTACTGGACGTCCTCTTGCTTTCCATCCTCGCTGCTCAACTTCTGCTGCCAAATCTACAGATCTGTTTGACCTTCTCACACTTCTGGATGTGAAGGTTGGATAACATGGAGCTGGTGTGAACGCATGACTGATGGTTCGTGTGGACTCAGTGGACCGATGGCCCTGTTTCCATGCTGTATCTCCAAAACTGTATGTTCATGAGAAGACAGTGGGGGGACATCTTGTACCACTACAGGCTTTCTGATAAAATTGTCCCCGTAGCACTATTGGGGATGGCAAATGGTATGGAGGGTGGTATTAGCAAGTGCCTACTTCTCTTGTGGACCTTGATGGTAGACATTGAGTGTTTGGGAGACACTGTTGGCCTTGACTGACTAAGTGGTCAAAGTGCATTATATAGGACCTTTAATAAGGTAAACATTTCCTGAGTGCTTATAGGACTAAGGTGCGTGGTTTAGGAGTGATGACGTGGAGAATGATGAGAGGAGTAGGTTTTAAAGAATGCTTGGAAGGAGGAAAAAGTGGAAGGCAGACAGTGAAGGGAAGGAATTAAATGTCATAACATATTAGACTTTACTTTAGACTTTAGACTTTAGGGATACAGTGCGGAAACAGGCTTTCGGCCCACTGAGTCCATGCCGACTAGCGATCACCCCACTAGCACTATCCAAATTATGATACAGGTATGGATGTAGCTAATGTGCTAAATATGTCTATGATAAAAATACAATGTTATTTCGTTTGATTTAGAGATACAATGTGCAAACAGGTCCTTCGGCCCCTCTAGTCTGTACCAACCAGCGATCACTTATACGCTAATTCTATCCTACAACCTAGGGATAGTTTACAGGAGCCAATTAACCTACAAACTGCATATCTCTGGAATGTGGGAGGAAACCGGAGCACCCAGAGGAAACCCACATGGTCACAGGGAGAACGTGCAAACTCCATACAGATAACATCCATAGTCAGGATCAAACCTGGGTCTTTGGCGCTGTAAGGCAGCAGCTCTACCACTGCGCCACTGTGTCACCCAATTTAGTAACAAATGTATGCTAAACTAGTTCTGAAATTCGGGTCCAATTTCAGGAGTAGAGTTCAACATGTGACCATGAATGTCCTACTGTGCTCTTTACCATGGCCTCTACGAGTAAGTCATCTACAAAGAACAAAATAAAGTAGGCAATCATTTGAAGCTCCACTTAGTAATTATTGTGCCCATTGAACCATGCAATAAGAAAACAGGAAATACAGAAATTTCATTTATACAGCTTGATCTGTCTAAAACTAGAACCCATAAACATTTCCACTCCTTTAAACCACAACATCTAATAAATGAGTGAAAACGCAGCCTGAAAGTAAAATGAATAGCATGACAAAAGTGTGATTTTCCAAAACTTTTAATAACCCAGCAAAGGATTTATTATTTTAAGTTTTATTACCTATGATGGGATATTCTTCACAGCATATAAAGGAGAGGGTCAATCGATAACCAGCAGAGAAATATTCACAAAATGGTCCCTGCATATGACCTTAGGAAGTAACCCTCATCGCTCATAGGAAGAAGCTAGCACGTTTAACGAGCTCAGACAAAACGGGTCTCATATAGCAATGGAAAATTATATTTCTTCAAGCTCTGCATGCTAAAAATTCACAGCAGAGAAAGGAATATTTTCATTCTACACAACTCTATGCGTCACTTAATAAATGGATTGGGTAAAAAAAAGGATATGTTTACTGAACCAAATATAATGGATGTATTTATATTAAATGTTGCTGAAACAACACAAACAACTGCTCGGAAAGCACGTTAAATTGCTAGAAGATGATATTCAGATGAAAAATGGGGACTGTGTGACCTGTGACTTAGAAACCCAGATGATGAAGATTTTGAAAGAGAGCTTGTTTTGAGTAAAAATGATAACAAATTTTCAACAAGCTCAGTATCATTTCTTGCATGGTTTGCATCACACATCATATGAAAGAATCAGAAATTGCCGTTACTTCAATAATGAAGATGCCGGTGATGCTATTTTTTTTTTCAATGCAAGGATAATGTATAGTGCTTCTGTCCTAAAACTACATGTGAGCTGATAAATATTTGAGTGTTTAGAATCAGCCTGTGAGTTGATTGTGACCCTTGTCTTTTCGATGCTGAGTGTAGCTGTTGCACATAATGATACCACAACAACCCTATGGCCCCAGGTTTTGGTACAAATTGGATACCTTGATGAATAAGCTGCAGAAAGCAAACCACCAGCCCACAGGTGCACAAACATCAATTTCTCTCAGCAAGAATATGCTAATAGGTTGCCTTTTCAAGTGGTTATGTCAGAAATTTGAATAGCACTTTTTTTTTGTTTATTTTTCTGATAAAGTTAAAATTGAAATGATTTTGACATTGCGTCTGGAGTGGTTCTGACTGTTCGTATCCCACTGAATGGAGAACTCTATACTATGAAGGGGCTGCAATGTGAGGCTTATTGCAAATGATCGTTAAGCCTGGCTGGTATTATTAAGACAAGGTTGAGAAGGAAGATTCATTGACCTTTCATTAAAAAGATTAATTTATCTTCAGTTCTAGAGCTCATAAATACTCACGCTTCAACATCCCTAGCAAATAATACATTTAAAAAGACAGCCCCAGCACCTTCCCTATCTCTGGCTTGACAGGCAGCTTAACTGGCATTCTGTCTTGGAAGAGTTCCAATTTACTAATGGCACCTTTACACGGGGCGACTTGACGCAAGAGTTAACCAGAGTTCAACATTGTGGGAACCTCGTGCGATAACAGTGCGGCATTCGTGGACCACCGTGGACCACCGTAGCGCTAACGGCAGGTCATCGTGTAACTTGGTCACTCGGGAGAAAATTAAAGAAAATTTGAATTTCTCCAAGAGTGACTTGTACACTTGTGGTTGAGTATTGCAACATTATATGAACGTAGTGGCCAGTGCGATATCCGTGCGATATCCGTAATAACTCTTGCGGGTACCGTGGGAACTCCTGCGAACGGTGAACCCAGAAGCTGGACAGAGGGGACAGAAGGTGATTACATATTATCTTCAGTGGGATTGAATTTAAAAAATAAATAAAAATAAAGATTTACATCCGCATATGGACATCAACTTATTCATGAGTTATGTTAATGAGATTCAAGAAAATAACTATAATCTTTAAAAGGGACTTTAAAAGGGACTTTACTGAAAGGTTACGCATTTTTATGGTCCGTGAGATATTTTTCACATGTACTTCTTTGAGAGATACAGGTCGGAGTCCTCGGGTCCAGGGGTCCGGAACGCTACCAATCAATGTTGTGCAGAGACCCGTGTAAGGAGTGAACTGCACATGCTGGTTTAAACCGAAGACAGACACAAAAAGCTGGAGTAACTCAGCGAGTCAAGCAGCATCTCTGGAGAAAAAAAGCTGATGTTTCGGGACGAGACACATCTTCAGACTAAATTCCGATTAGGATGTCTGAAGAAGGGCTCCGATTCGAATCGTCACCTATTCTTTTTCTCCAGAGATGATGCCTGACCCGCTGACTTACTCCAGCTTTTTATGCTTTTCTTCCCAGATCTGACTTACCTGCTGAGTTACACCAACATTTTGTGTCCTTCTGTGCATATTAACCAGCATTAACCAGCGTCTGCAGTTCCTTTAGACATTACATAACTTCAGATTTTAGAGATATAGCGCGTGGGAACTCCTGCGAACGGTAAACCCGGAAGCTGGACAGAGGGGACAGAGGGTGACTAAAAAAGGTGGTCTCAAAAGGACACATGGGAACATGTGTCCTTCGAGGACGTCCCACCTAATTGTCATTGTTGGATAATCTTTTTAACAGGAACACTTGCAGAGATGGCTCCCAGAAAATCTCAAAGGAAGGGGGTAAAGCGGGTCAGAGATGTTTTTGCCATGCAGGAGAATGAGGAGGAGACGCAGCAAGAGAGACAGGTGGAGAGGCAACAGGAGATGCCACAGATAACACTGCCTGTGGGCTCCTTGGAGCAGGGAGAGGGTGAGCAAGGTTCGGCAGCCTGGCCAGCTGTTCGACCTTTAGACTTTCGCTTACCGCCGACACCTCCAGCCCTCCTTCTCATGGCCGATCATCGGTTCATGAGTTGGATGGGGTGCCGAATATTCTCCGGTGCCCGGGCCAAAACTCCTCAGCTGGCCCACCGGCTCGGTCAACGAATTGCCGTCGGCAAATTTGTCCCTTATTTTGACCCTTTGACCCTTATTTAGGAGTGAGAAAGTTGTCAACCCTAGTTGGCGTGGGCAAGTTGGGCCGAAGGGCTTGCTTCCGTGCCCAATTACTTCATGACTTTGCACAAATATGGTTAGAATTCTCAATTAATGCAGATAACTGTCTTGCTCTTCCGACCCCTGTGCATGCCTGGCACGCTTGCCAGATGTGGGCTTGGCGTGCAAGCGGCTGAGCAAATAGGGACCCATCTAGCAAGCCAGAAGGAGCTCAGAGGGTGGGTGGTCCACCGAAAGGGTCACGTGGGGAGAAGGGGGGGGGGGACGGTTGATTGACAGCGGAGGCGACCATTCGCAGGCAGGCGGCGACGACGTCACAAAGGGAGGGGTCGGGGAGGGAGCGGGCGGGCCAATGGGAGCGGGCGAGGTGGGCGGGACCATGCCCCCTTTGTTACTGTAGCGAGATGGAGGAGCCGTGGGCGCGGGGGCAGCAGCAGCAGCGGCGCCGCGGCAGGAGATGCCTCTGGTTGCACTGCTTGTGCTGCTGCGCCCTGCTCTTCCTCCTTGTGACTCTGCAGGTCAGGCACTTTCTTGCTGCTCTGTCCCATTTGGAGACAGAGGCCCTATTGCCACCTCCCTACCCCCCTAGTCTGATCGGAGCAGATCACGGTGCAGGGATGGATCATCTGCGAGGCAGCAGTAAACACCCTCTCTGTAAAAGGTCATGTCCTTCCTTCACATCGTTTTTGCATTCACGTCCACGTTTTTAATGCAAGCTCCGAGTAAACTTGCACATTCCTGCCAATGGGTCTCTCTGCCCATATACTGCCAATGAACTTGCATTTACGTGGCGCCTTTCACCACCTTGGAAGATCATAAAGTGCAATTCGGCCAGTAAGTTAGGTTTGAAGCATTACAAATCAAAGCAAGTACTGGAATCACAGCATCTGTGGTTACTACTGGATAGATTAATAAAGGCACTCCCGTTATAAAAGTAAAACGAATTCACGAATTGAAAAGTTGACTGGTAAATGTGTGCACATGTAAGATTTTTATATGCATATGTGCAAGCTTCGTCTTTATGAATAGCGCCTGGGATAAACCATAGTTTAGACATTTAAATGATCGCCATACAAAGGTTATTAATTTATAAAAACTATTTTCCTCCATTTAAAAGTTTCCCATTCATTTAAAATCCAGTTGCAAACATTTTGATGGCTACGTTGCAATTTACTTTCTTGCCATAATACAGAAGACATTTGAGCCGATTCAACCAAGGGAGGATATATATAGTGTGTGAAAAAAAAAGTTACATCATTTGTGTCACGTGTAGTTCACGATGTTCATTCAAGATTTAACGCGACAGCTCGGGAAACGGCCAAGTCACTCGCACGAATAACATAAATGCCGAGTACCGTGGGAACTCTTTATCTACTGCCGTTATATCGTGCGAGACTCGTGCTGGACCACGACCTCTTCACTCTGGTGACATCTTGCGTCAACTCGCCCCGTGAAAAGGCCCTTTAAGGCTAGGCATTTGAAAGACTGAAGACATTACTTTTGGTCCCTGCCAGAAATGCCATACTCATGTAAAGACTTTTCTCATAAAAAATACAGGTCCACCACCGACTTTCTGGCAACTGGTGGTCTGGCACTTCCTTTAATCTGGGTAAAATTACGAGTGCGCACTTGAAATTTCACGCCCACCCCCACACCGGAGGTTCCCCCGAAAATGTGGCGCTGAGAACAAAGAGAGCTATTGGGGACTAAATGGAATGTTGTAGCTTTGTTGGTGACTCTTTGCATACTTCTGTATGCAAAACAAAGCATCTCACTATCACTTGTCACATGTGATAATAAAGTAATCATTCATTCATTCATTCATTCATATAAACACAAACTGATGGAGTAACTTAGCATCATGTCAGGCAGTGTCTCTGGAGATAAAGGATAAGTGACGTTTTGGGTCGGATCCCTTCTTCAGTCTGTCCATTTTTGGTTGTATGGTTGAGAAATACTTAGGACTATGAAAATGAAGTTTATACTAATAGATTGAAAATATGATGGATACTATGCAAAGTTAATATGGTAGTTACTGGCTAGCCACCATGTGTGGACCATTATTTTCAGCTGAATAATAAGCTTATGGTATTAGAATATATTTATGACATCAGAAAGGTTATAAAATATGAACATAATAAAAAATCACAACCTTGGTGTCGATCATATTCATTCTTGTAGATAAAGCGGAGGACAAATCAAATTTTATGCATCTTGCTTCCAAGATGACTACATTTATCACTTATTTAGTCATCACATAACATTAAAATGGCACTGAAGTCACTGCATTTTAAGCAGAGCAGAAATGACAAGTGAATCAACAATATTTATATGACTTACTTGATTGAGATTTTCCTGTAATCAGTAAACTTTAAGTTTTAAGAGCATAACTCAAAAGACCTACCAGGGCAAAAGATAACCTAAAAGAATCAAAACATTTCCTAAAAGAACCACATAGGCAGCACAGTGGTGCAGCTGGTAGAGTCGCTGCGTCACAGTGCCAGCAACTCGGGTTTGATCCTCACCTCAGGTGCTGTCTTTGTGGAGTTTGCACATTTTCCCTGTGACTATGCGGGTTTCCTCGATGTGCTCTGGTTTCCTCCTACATCCCAAAGACATGTGGGTTTTTAGGTTAATTGGCTACTGCAAAATATAATTGTCATTACTGTGTGGGGAGTGGATGAGAATGTGGGATAACATTGAACTAGTGTGAACAGGTGATCGACGGTCGGCATAGACTCGGTGGGCTGAAGATCCTGTTTCCATTTCTAAACTAAACAAAATCAGAAATATCAAAATACAATCAAAACATTTACTCTATGATGATAACCTTTGGATTAGACATCAACACTTCTGTGAGGTCTTGCGATGTAGATGAAGAGTGCATTATATTTCATTTCAAAATCTATTATAATCTCATTAATTCCTCAATTTAATGTAAACTATAAACGCCTAATAGATGCATGAGAAAAGGAAATATTTTCTCCCACAGCTGCGTTTTTCATTTAAATTACACTTTCCTCATTAACATGATCCATTTCGATGACAGACTCGAAACAAATGGACTAAATGAACTTTCATATCTTACAGTGTAAACTGTAAATATGGCCTTCATAACAATCTGATAAGAGGTCTGCCTGAGCTCTTTGTGTGTTGTGTTTATCCACTTCATAGTTTTAAGCGAAAGGTGATATGTTTTTAATGCATGATTACTTTACATCGCTCATTAAATATTCTGAAACCATGGTTTCAATAACAAAAACAGCAGATAGTAATGTGCTTTGCTGTTTTATGTGAAGTGGGATAAGGTCAAATACTGCACTGCACTGCATTGTAAATAGATTTTCATGATTGACTGCAAAGTTGGCATTATGAGGAAATTCCATTGACACTGCAGGGATAAATACTTCTAGTGTAGTAATAGAGACTAGATTAAAGCTTTAGTTTTTTAGATTAGTTTAGCAGTGTGCAAACAGGCCCTTCGAACCACCAGGTCCACGCCGACCAATGATCCCCGAACACTAGCACTATCCTACACATTAGGGACAATTCACAATTTTTTCCAAAACCAATTATCCTACAAACCAGTACGTCTTTGGAGTATGGGAGGAAATCAGAGATCCCGGAGAAAACCCAGGCAACTCTGCATCCGAAACTGGACACAATACTCTACATGTGGCCTCACCTATGTCTTATATAACTGTAACATGACCTCCCAACTTATTTGGTCAATACTAACCGGCAAGACCTAATGCTCTTCTTAAAAAAAGGAACATTAGCTGTCCTCCTGAGTCTTGGTACCTTGACGATGGCAAAGGTCCTTTCAAGGATGTGAGGAATGGAATATGAGGTAGGAAGTAAAAATCCATAGTGATCTTCCTGCTCATCTCTGATGGAGAGCTTCAGCCATTTGCTAAGTGAGCGGAACTGAGGAGTCCAGGAAAGCCAGATGCCGAAGCAACTAATCAGTGAATATAAAATCCCGTGCAATTAAACTCGGCAGGTGAAGTTATATGTAATTTGCAAAGGGAAATTCATCCAGCCTTGGCAATCTCTCTTTAGCCAGGAATAATGGGCTGTGCCCAGGGCTATTACAACATCAGTTCAGAACATTATTCACTGGGCTTCTGGTTCACATCTGAAAATCAAACCATTTGTCAAGTTCTGACCTGAGTAGATCAGGAGAATAGGTTTGTTCATTTTTAATGAGAGTGTAATTTGTAGATATTAGTCTGGGTGACTTTCAAACATTCAATATGAGATATTAACAAGCTTCCAGATGGACAGTACTAACAGAACACTGATCACCAGGGAGTGACTGATGGAACTACTACTGATGTCAAATTGCCTTGCCAATATTATGAAATTATACTTTCATTAAAAGCCGAGCAGAGTTCATCACAACCATATTCTACTCCAGCAAGTGAATGAATGCACACTGTAGATAAAGGAGCAATCTCCATCGGGAATCCTTGTACGTTATTCAAATTTTCACCTTCCATTCTCACAAGCAAACAATCTATCAGTGGCAGTGTTTTTGGAGCAGGTTGGTGGTGGATTGTGCCTTTGTATGGTGTGTAAAGTAGGTGATTGTGGGTTGCCAATCCACTTTATACATCTAAAGCCAGAGAGAAATTCTATATAACTGCAATCATCCCTTATAAGAGGCCTGGATAGTGTGGATGTGGGGAGGGGATGTGGGGAGGATGTTCCCACTTGTGGAACTATCAAAGGTATCAAAGGTATCAAAGGTATTTTATTAGTCACATTCACATACACCCAGGTGCAGTGAAGTGAAATGCTTTTTGCCATTTTCCAGCACACAAAAAAATAATACAGACATAACACCAATAAGAATCTTAAACACAAAGAACATCCCCCCACAATGGCTCCCACCATGAGGGAAGGCACAAAGTCCAGTCCCCAACCCCAGTTCACCCATAGTCGGGCCCATTGAGGCCTCCACAGTTGCCTCTACGGAGGCCCGATGTTCCAGGCCGTTCTCGCCGGGTGGTGGTGCTCCGGCGTCGGGAGAGTCCTCCCAGCGGCATGGGAACCCTGGAACGGCCGCTTCCGCACTGGAGGCCGCGGCTTCTGAAGCCGACAAGGCCGTGCCGGTTGGAGCTCCACAATTGGCGATCTCATCTAGAGATCCCAGGCTCCTGGTGTAAAGTTCAGCGCCGCTGCCCGCAGCTGGTCGCTCCACAGTCCCGCAGCTCCGCGATGTTTTACCCGGCGGTCTCAGCTCACCGGAGCTCCAGCGCGGCGACCCGGGCAAGACATCGCCCGCTCCGCGATAGCGCTCCAGCGCTGTGCCGCCGCCGAAGCTGAGGTTCTGGGCGGTCCCCGACAGGAAACGCCGCTCCAGGCCCGCTGGTAGGCCGCGAGGACAGGTCGAAGCTGCAGCCCGGAGAAAAGCCGCCTCTCCGACCAGGTAGGGACCCTGAAAGGTAGTTTCCCCCTTCCCCCCACCCCCCACATAAAAAAGTCTGGACCTCCAAACAAAACACTTAACTAACTAAAATAAAAAATAAAAAGATGAAGAGACAGACAGCCGCTGGCTGGGCAGCCATGCACAGGACAGCGCCCCCTATGTGGGCGTAGGGGGCGCTGTCCTAAACTAGGAGTAGAGGGCACAGCCTCAGAATAGGACATACTTTTAGAATGGTGATGGGGTGGAATTTCTTTAACTAGAAATGTCACAAATCTGTGGAATTCATCAGAGATCCCATTGGATCGGCATCTAGCACACTGGGATCTATTTTCTGTGCTCCCTTTAAACTCACCAGTGTTTCCAGCTCCCTTTTGGTGCACCAGGATTCTGTTTCTGGTCTGAAGAAGGGTCTGAAGAAGAGAAAGGTAGATATAGCTCTTAGGGCAAATGGAATCAAGGGATATGGGATAAAAAGCAGGAACGGGATACTGATTTTGGATGATCAGCCAGGACCATATTGAATGGCGGTGCTGGCTCGAAGGGCCGAATGGCCTACTCCTGCACCTATTTTCTATGTTTCTATGTTTCTATGTCTCAACCCGAAACATCACCTATTCGTTTTCTCCATAAATGCTGCCTGACCCGCTGAGTTCCTTCAGCATTTTGTGTTTATCTTCTGTTTCTAATGTTCCCTGGGTCCACTGATAATTTTATTTTACTACTATCAAATCAAATCAAATCAAATCAACCTTTATTGTCATCTTGCAAAGCAACAATTGTACAGTGCAAAATGAGAAGACGTTTCCCAGGGAATACCGGAGCATCGCACATAAAACTTAAACATTTCACACATAATAACAGTAAAAACAATCCAGTCCCTGATGAAACAGTATAAATAGTTAAAAGCAGGCTAAAGCAATGAACTATCTGTGTTGAAGTCTATGAGTCCAGAGTCAGATTTCTATACAGTTTGGTCACATGCCTTTGTTCCAACGTCATGATGAACATCAAACACTCATATGCACATCCTTTGATATCCTATTAGCTCCTCACATTCCCATTAAGGCCTCCTAGGTTCTACCATTTACCTGCAAAACACAAGGGGGCACTTACGGTTAAAAAAAAGACACAAAGTGCTGGAGTAACTCAACGGGTCAGGCAGCATCCCTGGAGAACATGGACAGGTGACGTTTTAGGTTGGGACCCTCTTTCAGACTGACTGTAGAGGGTGGGGAATAAAGCTAGTAGAGCAGAGGCAGGACAAAGCATAGCAGGTAATAAGTGGATTCAGGTGAGGGGAGGGGAGGTGGAGGGGGGTTTGGTCGGCACATAATTGAACAAAGGCCAGATTTTATTTTTAAAGGTGTGAGACAAAAGGATTGAAGATTTGCAAATAGTGAAGCTAAAGGAAAGGAATTTAGGTGGAGGGGAGAAATAGGTGTGAGCCCAGGTAGACTACAGGTGAGGTGGGGGAGAAGGGGTGCTAGTACATGAGAAAGTGGAGGGGCAAGAGGAGGGGGGAAGTGGCCAATTAATCAACCAACCTGCACATTTTTGGGATGTGGGAGGAAATTGGAGCATCCAGAGAAAATCCATGCAGTCGCAAGGAGAACTTGTATGTTCTACAAAGACAACACCAGAGGTCAGAATTGAACCCAAGTCACTGGAAAAGTGAGGCTGTAACATAACAAGCTCCACTGCCTTAATTTCTGCTAAACGTTACATCCATGAATTCCAATGCAGAGGCATCAAATGATTCCAGGAATGATTGGGTTAATGTACGATGAGCGCTTGATGGCACAGGGCCTGTACTCCCTGGAATTTAGAAGTATGAGGGGGGATCTCATTGAAACTTATCTAATAGGGAAAGGCCAGGATAGAGTGGATGTGGAGAGGATGCTTCCCTTAGTGCGAGAGTCCACGACCAGAGGGCATAGCCTAGAATAAAAGGACATACTTTTAGGATGGAAATGAGGTGGAAATTCTTTAGTCAGAGGATGGTGAATTAATAAGAGTGTCAAGGGGATAAGGCAGGCGAATGGGGTTGAGAAGGAAAGATAGATCAGCCAGATTGAATGGCGGACCATACTCGATGGGCCGAATGGCCTAATTCTGCTCCTGTGACTTATGAACATGAACTTAAATGAATTATCAATTCAGTATCGCACTTTTTTTAATATTGCTCAAAGTAATATCTATCCCAGAGGGCAAAGAGCCATGTCAAAAGTGAACTCCGATACTGTTAATATTATATTGAATTTAATGGGTTTTAACGAATGAGTCAATAATAGTTCCCATCAATGTGGTCACAAAGGGAACTGTTTATAAAAACTATTACTGGGTTTCTTAGTAGGTCGAGAGGATCAATTGGTCTGTTATTTCTAAAGCAAAATAGGTCACAAAGCAATGATTTTATAAGGACATGATTTGGTGTTCATGTACAGAGTCAAATCGATAGTAAAGAAGGCAAACGCAATGCTAGCATTTATTTCAAGAGAGCTAGAATATAAAATCAGGGATGTAATGCTGAGGCTCGATAAGGTGCAGGTCAGGCCGCGTTTGAAGTATTTGAGCAAATTTGGGCACCATATCTGAGGAAGGATGCGCTGGCATTGAAGTGGGTCCAGAGGAGGTTTATAAGAATGATCACAGGAATGTGGGTTAACATATGATGAGCGTTTGACGGCACTGGGCCTGTACTCACTGGAGTTTAGAAGAATGAGGGGGGTCCTCATTGAAATTAATCGAATAGTGAAATGCTTGGATGTGGAGAGGATGTTTCCACTAGTGGGAGATTCTACAACTACAGGTAATACCCTCAGAATTAAAGGATGTTCCTTTAGGAAGATGATGAAGAATTTCTTTAGTCAGAGGGTGGTGAATCTGTGGAATTCTTTGCCAAAGAAGGCTGCAGAGGTAAAGTCAATGGATATTTTTAAGGCAGAAATAAATAGATTCTTGATTAGTATGTGTCAGTGGTTATGGGGAGAAGGCAGGGGAATGGGGTTAGGAGGGAGAGATAAATCAGCCATGATTGAATGGTGGCGTTGACTTGATGGGCCGAATGGCCTAATTCTACTCCTATCACTTATGACCTTATGAGAGGGGATCCTGTTTGTTTTATCTCAAACATTACCGATCCGGGTATACTTGGATGTTAATATCATGCAATAAAATTTCACCCAACCTGCCTTAATCAAGGAGAAAACAACACAATGTCCTTGTATAATTTGACAGAATGACATTTCAATTTAAAGAGCATGACTTTTTTTTGTTTGCAGAACTAATGAAAAACACCTTAATTAGGTGCTCACTGGTTTATATTGTGAGTTAATTAAACATATTCTCTTAACTTTACATCTGGTGGAGATTTAAATGTGTACTTTTGCCTCAAAAGAGCCATTTTTGGGTGAGAAAAACACAAAGTGCTGGAGTAACACTATGGGTGAGGTAGCATGCGTGGAGGAAATGGATAGTTTTGGACCGGGACCCTTCTTCAGACTGATTACAGAAGGGGAGAGAAAAGAGAGGTGGTGGCAGGACAAAGCCTGGCAAGTGATAGATGTCTGAAGAAGGGTTTCCAACCTGAAACGTCACCCATCCTTTCTCTCCAGAGATGCTGCCTGAACCGTTGAGTTACGCCAGCACTTTGCGTCTATCTTAAGTGAGAGGTGATACAGGTGAGTGGGGTTCGATTGGTAGATGGGTGGAGTAGGTGACAAAGGCTAGAGATGAACACATATGGAGAGGAAAGAAGCAAACTGTAAAGCCAGAAGCCAGAGGGAAGGACATAGGTGTAAGGGGATGGGAGAGGGGGATGGAGAGAAAGAAAGGTGGGATAGTGGGAGAAATGGGTGCACACAGAGATGGTGGGCAGAGGAAAGAGAGAGGAGTTTGGGGGTTTATTATTTAAAATTATCTAATTCAATGTTCGTACCATTGGGCTGTATTTTACCTGAAGAGAATATGAGTTGCTGATCCTCTTGTGTGTGGATTCACTCTGGCAATGGCGGAGGCCATAGACAGAAAGGTCAGTACAGGAATGGGAAGGGGAGTTAAAATTATTAATATCTGGCAGGTTATTGGAGGACAACACAAGTATTCAGCGTAATGGTCGCCAAGTCCTTGCTTGGTCTCGCTGATATAAAGGAAACCACATTGTAAGCACCAAATGTAGTAGACAATGTTAGAAGAGGTGTATGCGAACCACTGTCTTACCTGGAAGGACTGCTGTGGTCCCTGGATGAAGGTGAGGGAGGAGGTATAGGGACAAGTGATATACTGTATCTCTTGAGGTTGCAGGGGAAAGTACCTGAGGAGGGGATGGGTTGTGTGTGAAGGGATGAACGAACCAAGGAGTTGCGGAGCGGGAAGTCTCGGTGGAATGCAGAATGTGGTGCGGACAGGAAGATGAAGCCACAGGAGGGATCACGTTGAATATTGTGGAGATGTCAGAGATGGATGTGTTGGATGGCAGAAATGTTTGAGACTTATGTTTGGTGTAGAAAGTTATCCCTGAATGATACACTAATAAGTTCAATTGAACCATACCTTGGAAATGAAGTACAATGAAAAGCTCCTGCTTGTTGGAAGATACATTCAAATTCACAAGGGCAAATTTTGGCATGTTGCCATTTCCCCCGTTGAAGGTGGTGAAAGAAAGTAGAAGACCAGCTATTCAGGTTGCAACATAATATTTTAAAAGCGCTGAGGTGTGTTTTACTCATTGTTGTTCGCCAACAACACCAATGTAACATTATTAAATCAGCAAACTATGCTACTGCACTTGTTTTAGGAACAGCTCTGCCCGAGCCTGCAAGAATTGCAGAGAGTTGCAGATGTAGCCCAGTCCATCACGCTGACCAAACTCCCCACCATTGATTCGGAGTCAAGGAAAGAGCGTTCACGTCGCGGCCCTGTTTCCACCAATCTTTCCACCGCCACGCACAAGAAGCACAAGAAGCGACAAGACAGACACCATTGTGAGCAGATGCCGAGAAGTGTGTTCAGCTCTGGCTGAACAACTTCTAATCTTGTGTGTGGACTCGATAAGAAGACCCCATTGATTCCATCTGCTCTTCACGCTGCCTCAGGAAAGCAGCCAACACAATCAAACATTTGTCCCACCCGGACATTCTTTTCTCTCTTGCTCCTGTCTGGAAGAAGGTACAAATTTGAAACAGTGCGCCATCAGATTCAGGAACAGCTCCTTCTCCTCTGTTATCAGGCTTCTGTCTGATCCTTCTATTAGCTAGGGAACTGTTCAATTCACCAGTGGACATAGGTTTAAGGTGAAGGGAAAAAGATTTAATAGGAATCAGAGGGATTAATTTTTCACACCAATGGTGATAGATGAATGGAATGAGCTGCCAGAGGAGATGGTTGAGGCAGGGTCTATCGCAACATTTCAGAAACAATAAGACAGGTACATGGTTAGGAGAGGTTTAGAGGGACATGGACCAATCACAAGCAGGTGGGACTAATGTAGATGGGTCATGTTGGTCAGCGTGGGTGAGGTGGGCCGAAGGGCCTGTTTCCACGCTGTATCACTCTATCACTCTAAGACAAAAAACAGTAATAGAATTGTTCTTGCATATTTCAGCAGAAAGAACAATATTTTTGTGGGCAGAGTTAATGGAAAATGCTTTAATTAATTGCTCATTGGTTTATATTGAGTTAATTAAATACAATCACATTTTCAAGACTGGTTGATGCATTTTGAAGCAACCTTTGTCAGTTTAGCATCATGTCATTTGAGTTGAAGACGTAACTCAAAGGTCATATCTGTCAGACAGGGAAAATGCAGAAATAAGGAGCTGCAGATGCTGATTTTCAGAAAAGGAAACAAAGTGCTGGAGTAACTCAGTGGGCCAGACAGCACCTCTGGAGAGCATGGAGAGATGACGTTTTTGGTCGGGATCCTTCTTCAGTCTCAAGAGATGCAGAAGGGACTAGCCGGCAGAGAGAGGTGTGTACCTGGAATGTGCTGCCAGAGGTGGAAATAGAAGCAGGCATGATAATAGCAATGTCCAAAGTCATTTAAACAGGCACATTAACAGGCAGGGAATGGAAGGATATAGATCATGCATGAGCAGATGAGAATAGTTTAATTTGGCGTCATTGTTGGTGCCGACATTGTGGGCTAAAGGGCCTGTTCCAGTGCCGTACTGTTCTATTTTCAAGATTCCTTGGTTTCTGATCCCTTCACTCAGGGAAATTGCTTCCTAATACTTATTCTACCTACATGCCACAAAATCAAATATATCTCAAACAACAGTGTCCAAACATACACTGATACCATCACCCAACTTTTTCTCCATTATATCGACGACTGCACCCATGCCTCCTGCACCCATGCAGAACTGGAGTACTTCATTAACTTCACCACCAATTCCCACCCTGCCCTCAAAGTCACTTGGACTATCTCTGATACCACTCTCCACTTTCTTGAACTCTCTGTCTCCATGACAGGGGGATAGATGATCGACTGATGCCTACTACAAACCGAGCGATTCCCATAATTATCTGGACCACACTGCCTCCCACCCTGACTCTTGTAAAGATGCTATTCTTTCTACCTATCACTCGCCAGGCTTTGTCCTGCCTCTTCTCTCTTCCAGCTTTCTCCCCACTCCCACCACCACAGAATCCGAAGAAAGATCCCATCCCGAACGGTCACCTATTCATGTTTTCCAGAAGTGCTGCCTGACCAGCTCAGTTACTCCAGCACTTTGTGCATTTTTTTTTTGTAAACCGGCATCTGCAGTTCCTTGTATCGGCTCAGCATTGTATCGACCACAGCCAAACCTTCCTCATAGCTAGAACATTACCCAAATTCCATGTTGCTGATACGGGAATAGATTAACAAGCCTGGTTTTCCTATCTCCTGATTCTTGTTGGTTTATTGGAGAAGACAAATGATTAGTGAAGAGGATGGCAGTGTTCCCACTATACTCAAGTATGACAATAAAGGAGAGATAAATCCCTCTCAACCTTTTAAAAAGCCACAAAAATTAAGGTCTTGGATCAAACTACATAGACCCCTGGAGCAGAACTGATCAAAGTTAAAAAATTTGAGACGCTATATTAATGTGTATTGTATTATCATATATATTGTTTCTTCGATGTCACCATTAGACTATTAGGAAAATCTATCACTATCTCTCAGGTTAGCTGAGAAAGAAAATGATATAAAGTTCTAATTACTGGAGTTGGATCTTTTTACATTTTTATTGCGGGCATTGTCAATAGCTCAATACTAAGTTGCATTATAATACACACCGATAGTTAAAGAATGTGGGCAAAAATTATAGGTTATGATTGACATAATAGAACATAAAACATAGAATATAGAAAAGTGCAGCACTTGAACAGAGTGTCTGGCTCACAATGTCTATGCCGAACATGATGCCAAGCTAAACTAATCTCATCTCCCCTCACGTGATCTGTGCTCCACTATTCCCTGAATATCCAAATGCCTATCTAAATGCCTCTATTGTATCTGCCTTCACCACCACTACTGGCAGCATGTTCCAGGCATTCGCCATCCTCAAAGTAAAAAAAAAACTTGCCCTGCACATCTCCTTTCATCTTTGCCCCTTTCATGTTAAAATTATGCCCTCTAGCCTATGACAACTCTACGGTGGGAAGAAGGCTCAGACTTACTACTCTAATGTGCAAATCATAATGTTTGATGATGATATCACTGTAACAGACCACCAATAACATCCAAATCTGCAACAGGGTTCCTGAAACTTTAGAGAAAGTAAAATGAAGGCAAATGTAATTGAATTAGTACTGCACTGTAAATTACATCAAAACATTTTAATTTATCACCTAAAAAGTTGGAACAAGCATGTACAAATTAAATATTTTATTCATATAAATGATCGATTTTCAGCAGACAAGATATCTATTGGAAAGTGGCGGCGCTGCCTTGCAGCTGCGGCTCGCCTGCAGTCCGTTTGTCTTTTCTGTTTTTTGTTTTCTCTTGTCCCGTTTTTACAGTTTATTTCGGATTATTTAGTTGTGCATGTGTGGGGGGGTGGGCGTAACATGTTTTTTGACTCTTCCTTCGGGGGGACGCGACCTTTCCTGCCGTATCCCCTGTCTCCGTGTCCGTCTGCGCTGAGGCCTATCGCGGAGCTGGCGGCCTCCAACTGCGACCGACTTCGAGGCTGCGGAGGCAGAGCCAGGACTTACCAACGCGACACTGGCCGACTTCGGGGCTGTGGTTGCGGTGCGACCCAACTTCCGACCCGACTTTGGAGCCTCGAAGGCTCGGCCACGGGCCAGTGGACGACATCATCGGGAGCTCGCAGGTCACAGGTGGTGACCTGTTTTTCCGGAGCTCCCGCAACTACAGCTGCATCCGCTGGACTGGAGGGCAGCAGTTTCGGCAGCTTCGACCGCCCCGGGCCGCGGAGTTTGAACCGGCCCGTTTGCGGAGCACGGATTCAGCCGCGGGACTTACTTACCATCACCCGGCGGGGTCACAACATCGGAGGCTTGGATTGCCTCAGCGCAGAGGGAGAGCAAGGAGGGAAGAGACAATGACTTTGGGACTTTAAACTGTGTTGAGTGTTTGTTACTTATTCTATGTTATGACTGCAGGCTAAACCATTTTGTTGCACTGAAAAGTGCAATGACAATAAATTGAATCCAATCCAAATCTGAGGTATAATTAGGTTATATTGGAAGAGAGCGGCAATTGGTGTGGATTTTGTGTGCCAAAGGGCCTGTTTCCACGCTGTATCTCAACAATGGCGGTACAGTGGTGCAGCAGTAGATTTGCTGCCTTACAGCACCAGAGACTCGGGTTCGAACTTGACTACAAGTGCTGTCTGTATGGAGTTGGTACGTTATCCCTGTGACTGTGCGGCTTTTCTCCGGGTTCCCTGGTTTCCTCCCACATTCCAAAGACGTGCTGATTTGTGGGTTACTTGGCTTCTGTAAATTGTCCCTGGCGTGTAGGATAGCACTAGCGTATGGGTAATTGTTGGTCGGCATGGGCCCGGTGGACAGAAGGGCCTGTTTGCACGCTGTATCTCTAAACAAAGCGAGAGAGAGAGAGAGAGAGAGAGAGAAAGAAAGAAAAGGGAGAATGAAAATAAAAATGAAAGAGAGAAAGCAAGACATGTATAACGTGTTGCTCATTATCAAACATTGAAAATGCTAACTCTTGCAAAACAATCAGCTTTACTGATTGTTTTTTCTCTTTCAAGTAGGCTTCTTTTCCTCTTCTCAAAAGGAAAAAGGTATGAAAATGATGCACACTGTTTTCTGCTCCAATGATCCTTTAGATGACTGATGTTGGTTTAATAGATGGCTACAAATACGGCACCTTTAGACATCAGCATATGTTTGGTAAAAGCAATCTTCCCGGGAAGATAGACATCCTCGGCCATGCAAGTAAAGAGGTAGCAAAATGCAATGTGATAGCCTTAGCATTGACTATTGCACAAGAGGCATTTATAAAATATTGTATTCTTCTGTTAGAAATAGTACAACATAAATTTATAATGAGTCCCTATGTAATATAAATAATGAAAATGAATAATGAAGACAATGAAGTTGATGTGGTGAAATATTTTGTTCAATTAGCTGAGAAACTAACTAACACAATCATGCTGTAACATGCAAATGTTGATTTTTCACTACCAATTTATCAAAAGAAAAAATTATATCCTAGCTAATAAAATCTGCAACAATTACCGTGGTTTAATTTGTGAATTCAGATATTAAAATTAATTTTGGTGATAAATTAACCTCCATCAAGTTGGACATTAATTTCTCTGCATAATGACACTGAATAGAGATGAGGTGATTTGCTTTTTCAACAAAAGGCTACGATGTGATATTAAAAAAAAGATAATTAAACAGATTTCATTTTTGAAAATGCAGATATGAAGAAAATGCAATTCCCATCTAGTATTGCCAGTTGGACTGCGTGTAATGCCAATCTGACTGTAGATGACTGTTATTTTGTCCTTGTGCATCTTTTTATGCAGAGCCAGGCTGTGAAATTGCTGAGAGCAATTAAAATGATCAGGAACTTGACAAGTTGTTTCTCATTATAACGGCAGAGAATGGTTCAAAGGCTTAAGTGCCATTTCAAATAAATGAATGTAGCCATTTCATGGAATCTCTACATTTTCAGCCAGGTCATTATACAAGATATACAAGATAGTCAGCTCGGCATCAAGTGTATACCATGAGTGACCATTTATTTCAATTTCACGCATGTTACCGATCAGTATTTATGTCATTTTTAATCATTTAGTTTAGTTTAGTTTAAAGATACAGCATGGAAACAGGCCCTTCGTCCCACCGAGTCCATGCCGACCTACAAACACCCATACACTCGATCTATTTTACATATTAGGGACAATTTACAGATACTAATTAACTTACAAACATGCATGTTTTTAGAATGTGGGTGGAAACCGGAGCTCTCAGAGAAAACCCACACGGCCACGGGGGAGAACGTACAATCTCCGTACAGACAGCACTCAGGCTGGTTCGAACCCAGGTCACTGGCGCTGTGAGGCAGCAACTCTACTGTTGCACCACCGTGCCGCATCAACACTACACAACAGTGTAACTGTAGACTTACAACATTTAGATCATTCAGAATTTCCCTCTGTAATAGGTTACCAAGTCACTTCTATTAAAATCAAATGACTCCACTTAGTTTCACCCATCGTAGTCTTCAACTCTCCATTGATATTGTGGGATTGTGAGTTCATTTTAAAATAGCATGGTTCAACATGCACATTGGATAAACCAAAAATATTACATTCCCTTGCTTTTCATTCATGAACGGGTCTAAACCTGGCACAGGTTCGAAAAGCAGCTTCCCCCTGCTAAGAAACCTTGGAAGTTGTTATTCCAATGTTCGATTTTGTGACTATTTCAATGAAAGAGCATAGTTTGTATAACACCAAATCACAGATTTTCAGCAGAAATCTTGGGCCATTCTTTTTCTTACTCTTTGTAGACAGTAAAATGATTAGTAAGATGCCACTGGAAGTTATTAGTGGCTTGAAGGTAACTCCTTGCCCATTCCAATTCCAGCATTTGGAAAGCATCCTCTGTTGCATGTACAGGAAACCTGCATATTAAGAAGATCCCCAACTAGATATGTCCCTTATCCATGTTCTCCAGAGAAGCTCCCGGCCCATTGAGTTACTCCAACACTTTGTGACTTTTTGTGTCTTTGGGCCTCGGTAGCGCCAGTGGGTTCTCGTGGCTGACGGAGCCTCGCGGCGGTGGTGGTGAAGCCTCGCGGTCCACAGTCGATGAGGGCGCAGAGTAACCACTGTGAGGGGGGAAGAACAATGGAGGATCCGGTGTGGGGGAACTGCTATGAGGGAGGGGGAAGGACTATGAACAATGAAGGTCCTGGCGTGGGGGGGTGCACTGGGAGGGGGGATGGGGGGTAGAACAATGGAGGACCCGCAGCGGGTGAGAGGGAGGGGGAGGGGAGGGGGGAGAACAAAGGAGGAGCCGGCCGCGTACTTTGTAACTTTGTCAGCGCAGTATACGGTGACTATTTACATACCTTGGGTATGCAAGCAAAGACTTTCACTGTGACTTATCACATGTGACAATAAAGTTTTTCATTCCATTCCATTCTTTGATACACCAGCATCTGCAGTTTCTTGTGTCACCATGTTATCAGTTCACTCACTTGACAAGAGCAGCCAAACCAGACCATTCAATTAATCTATATATGTTGCCATCTCAAAAGGAACATCCTTCCACTGAAGCTTTTCCTCCTGTGGACATCCTCTTGAACGCTTTCAGAATTTGGCCACCTATCTGGACATTTTTTTTTTCATGTTCATAAGTGATAGGCCATTCGGCCCATCAAGTCTACTCCACCATTCAATCATGGCTGATCTATCTTTCCCTCTTAACCTCATTCTCCTGCCTTCTCCCCATAACCCCTGGCACCCGTACTAGTCAATGTAATAATCTACTAATCACCCATACTGATCAATCAATTATTCTAACACGTACTACAAATAAAAAGACCTTTGACCATTGGTCTTCACTGCCCTCTGTGGCAATGAATTCCTCAGATTCATCACCTTAAAGGGCCTGTCCCACTTGGCCGTCATTTGCGCCTCATTTACACATCATATGTAAAATAGGTCGACGCGTCGTTACAGCGACGTCGTGCTCAAATCCCGTGTCATCATGCCGTCTGGTGTGCGTGGCGTCATTAGAATACCCCGTGGCACGCCGTGACGCAATGTTACGCACGGTGATGTAACCATGCGTCACCGCGCGAAACATGTGAGACATCGGGATGCAGCGTGCGATGCCAATGCATCCGTGTGCATACGCGATACGTCATGCAGGTGGCGCGCGAGGATTTCGTATAGGATGAAATCCTGGAGCGCCGCGCGATAACACACACAACTACACAGTCCACCACGCCTCTCCATGTGCCCGTCCCACGCTACCCACACGCTACCCGTGCGTCACAACGCGTCGACCTATTTTACATATGACGCGTAAATGAGGCGCAAATGACGGCCAAGTGGGACAGCCCCTTAAAGAACCCACCTCATATCCTTCCTAAAGGTACGTCCTTTTATTCTGAGGTTATGGTCTCTGGTTCTAGACTCTCCCACTAGTGGAAACATCCTCTCCACATCCACTCTATCCAGGCCTTTCACTATTTGTTTTTTTGTCTCTTAGCTGTTACAGTCTGCCAGGTGTTAAAATATACAACCAGATTGACGTTAGCGTACTTGTGCTATGGGAACTCGACTGGAATTGGATTTCTATGATTTCTGAATACAGTGTAGTATAGTGGTATAGTATCACTGCCACTTGGTAAGTTGTTGTGAGACAGCATACTATGCAGAATGTGGACTGTCATTGAAATGATTACAAGAATGCAACTCCTCATAAACCTAAGCCAATAAATAGTTAAATGGAGACACTTCTGTTGTAGTTTTTTTAACTCCATCAGCCTGAGGTACACAGGATCATCACAGGATATGGGCGCCACAGTGGCACAGCAGTAAAGTTGCTGCCAGACAGCGCCAGAGACCCGGGTTCAATCCTGACTGCGGGTGCCTGTCTACATGGAGTTTGTACATTCTCACTTGTGTCCTATGGGTTTTCTCCAGATCCCCAGTTTTTTCCCACAACCCAAAGACGTACAGATTTGTAGGCCATTTGGCTTGGTATCATTGCAAATTAACCCTAGTATGTGTAGGATAGCGTTAGTGTGCGGAGATTGCTGGTTGGCATGGACTTGGTGGGCCGTAGGGCTTGTTTCCGCGCTGTATCTCAAATCTCAACTAAACTAAGCTAAACTAAACTCAACTGAGTTATGATATACGCAGAATAATAAAATAGTTTTCAGGACCCTTTGATAATTCATCATGCTTCTGGCAACATTTCTATTTATATTCAACTTTATTCCAGAAGTAGAAGAGAAATTCCTCTGGAGAATGTAAGTTGATGCCATTTGAACTGTTTGAAAGCCCAATTTTAGCATTTTCTTTGTTATTAGAAATGTCCTGTTTACTAATATCGGCCTAAATCCTGGTTTGCAAAGGGCACATTAGAATTGAAATGAGCCAAAGTTAACCCCATTTAATGTCCCACACCAAACGCCACATGAACAAGGCTTTGACCTTGGTGTTTGAGATATATTGTTACATTAACCACACAAGAAAAAAAGTAATTGGTGTGTAATTGATGGGTTTTTTTTTTTTTACTGGGATGAAATTGATGCAATAGCAAATATTTGTTTGCCCCCAGCTAATGGTACTTCAACACTGAAATTATTGCAGATGAATTAGTAATTCATCCGTAAATTATTCAGTCCACTGATGGTAAAGTGTGCAGATAAAGAGAAAAATCAGATACCCAAGATAAAAGCAGGGAGATGATAAAGGTGCATTCTAGGTTCATTACTACCAATGTCAAAAACATGTAGCTGTTTCTCTATTATAAAATATTTTTTTTACATGTGCATTTTTAACCTATTCAGATATCCTTTGTAAGTTATTATTATGGAAACGGCTTTCTTTTCCCACACTCAGAGTTATGGCAGCATTTTCTAATTATTTATGGGAGCTTTAGATTCAGGTGGTAGCAGCTCAGGGTGGTAAGAGGATTGTGGTTTGTTGGTAATTTAACGTAACCAGACCAGTAGGATTATAATGAAATCAGATCAATTTTACAGCTAGTTCTGTTGAAATCACTGGTCTGTGTGTAAAGTCACATCAGGTCCTATTGTCTTTCTTCAAATAAGCTGGTCCCCTTCTTGGCTACTTTCCCTTTGTCTATTACATTTCAAGGAAATCTCCCAAGAAATACTTGACCTGCAGATGATTTTGCTTTATATTAGTTTTAGTGAAACAGCATCAAAATAGGCCCTTCAGCCACCGAGTCTATGCCGATCATCCATCACCCATTCGCACTAGTTCTATGTTATTCACTCTTGCATCTACTCACCTACATACTAGGGGCAATTTACCGATTAACCTATAAACTTGCACGGCTTTGCGATGTGAGATGAAACTGATGCACATGCGATCACAGAGAGAACGTGCAAACTCCACATAGGCAGTACCCGAGATCAGCATCGATCCTGGGTCTCTTGGCGCTGTAAGGCATCAGTTCGATCACCTGCGCCACTGTGTGGCCCTAAACGTTGAGGAGGAAGTTGAAGGGGGAAGATGAGGGGAGAAGAGCTTTGAGCAGGAAGATTAATTTACTATGGGCTTTCCTCGAGAATCTCCCTACATTAACTGGACAGGAGAGTAGTATTTGGGGAGAAAAAAAGACACAAAGTGCTGGAGTAACTCAGCGGGGCAGGCAGCATCTCCAGAGAACATACAATCAGTAACTCCGTTGCCATTGGAAAATCTCAATAGTGCCAATCCATTAAAATGGACCAGCATCTTGTCTGTTACTGCATTGATTTGTGCTGTTTCTTTTAACCAAATAGATCTGCTATATTTGATTCTTTGCAGTTGTGTTGCTTGGAAAATGTTGCCATAGATAGATGCCATTTATATATACTTATTATCGTGTTCACCGGGTACTATTGGGCCTGTCCCACTTAGGCGATTTTTTAGCGGACTGCCAGCGACTGTCAAGTTGCCTAAAAAAACGGCAACTTGAACGACGGCTGTTAAAGTGGAACACACACACACACACACCCACACACACACACACACACACACACAAACACATAGCTTCCTTCACCAGCCCATTATGCAGGCGGGGAACAGGGCAAGCGGGGGATGCGCTGTCTAAACAATTCACACAGTGCAAAGCTAAGGTGAAACAGACACACACCGCGATGACAGGAAGGTTGGCGCTGTAAAAAGACGGCTAAAGCACAGTGTACGGTAGGTCCTTAAAAAGAGGGGGGGAGAAAGGGGGGAGAAGGAGTGGGGACAACTTTTAAGAAGCCAGAGATACACGGCTATGAAGCTCGGCGGACATTTAAGGTTACTGGTCGGTTATCCTTGGTTCTGAAAACTACTGCTTGCCTTTTTTTTTCAAATGAGCCAATGAAATTCACAGGACAGCACCGGCTACAACCTACGAGAACCTCCGAGAACCTTCAACCTCCTGGCAACCCATTAGGACCTCGTGGCGACCCACATATGGCACGAGAATTCTCGCTACTCTCCATAGCGGCTTTATTCGTGCCGCCACAAATTTTTCAACATGTTGAAAAATCCACGGTGACCATAATGAGGCCGCGATTAGTTACCAGAATGTGGGAACTCCTCACGATCATGAAGGCAACCACCCGCGAACATGTGGCGAATGCATAGTCTCCTGCATTCGCCTAAAAAGTCGCCTAAGTGGGACAGGCCCATATGTTAACATAGGTACACAAAATTGCTGGGGAAACTCAGCGGGTGCAGCAGCATCTATGGAGCGAAGGAAATAGGCGACGTTTCGGGCCGAAACCCTTCTTCAGACTCTTCCTTCGCTCCATAGATGCTGCTGCACCCGCTGAGTTTCCCCAGCAATTTTGTGTACCTTCGATATTCCAGCATCTGCAGTTCCCTTTTGAACACCATATGTTAACATATCTGTTTTGCTGCTGCAAGTAAGAATTTCATTGTTCCCATTAAACATAAGACAATAAATCAATCTTGATTCTTGACTTGACTACTTTACATAAAGTGCAGTGGAAATCATACCCAAACTGTTGCAGTCCGGTAAATTGAAAGCCTGGGCTGACATCAATAGGGATAAGGTAGACACAAAACGCTGGATTAACTCAGCGGGACATGTAGCATCTCTGGAGAGGAATGGGTGACATTTCGGGTCGAGACCATTCTTCAGACTCTCGTCGGAGAGAGGAGGAGAACTTCTTCAATGTAGACATACCTTGAGGAGATTTTGCAGTGAAGTGGAAAAAATGTGCAGGAAAGAACTGTGTTAATACTGACCAAATTAAAGACACCATAACATGGAGGATCCCTGCACATGTCAGAATTGCTTAACCCTTGTCAGCTGAAATTTACAGGCTTTGGATGGCATCAGCCAGTCTGGGCTCAAACTGGTATGCAGGATGGTGAGGGATCCAGGTGTTCTTGTTTCTCCTAAATTGATAAAATGTACAGCAGTTTTGCAAACAAACCTTAAATGCATCAATTCGATTGGATCGCTGCAAGGGCATTGTAAATAATATAAATAATGTTGCGAGATGGTTATCCTGTTAATGGATGATTGGTTGAAATATTGGGACTTGGAGGAACTGTTTGAATCCCAGGGCACATGTTGCACTATTAATTTGTGTTTGCCTCCTTCTAGAAGCTTCTTTCAAATACAATGTACTCAAGATTGTATTATTGGGTTTGGGAACTGTCAATTATGTACTGTTATAATTATTGTGTTGAATTGGGTTATGAAGAGACCATCCCCCATGTAGTTCGGCCCCTCAAGGTTCGGGGACCTATAAAAGACCGTCCCCACGAGGTCCGATGTCAATCTTCTGGAAGAACGCTTGGGACTGCATGACCTTTTGTAGTGTCTCTGCTTGCATGAGGCTAGAAGGGCTTGGCCAAGCAGATACAAGAATCAAACCCGCGGTGGTTAGGTATTGTATAGGGGAACTGTTGTTGTGTTATCCAAAAATAAAGTTTAGTTGCTCAAGGGGTTGATTCAGCATTTTATTGACTAGGCTGGGGGGGGGGGGGAGTTTAGAACGAGCTATTTACATTGGGGGCTCGTCCAGGATCTCAACAGATCCCCCAAACAGATGTTTGCGATTAAGGGTATTGAGCTGTTCCCAATCGCGAGTGCAGATATCGGCACCACGGTGCGGTTTTCGCATTGATTTTCGGCACTTCGCTGGTCAGAGCAGATCAATCATTTCCAGGCTTGGGAAAGGGTCCCAACGAGATCATAGAACAGAGTCTAGCAAGCACGGGGGAGGGGTTGACAGTGCTCCTTTGGGTTAGAGGCTCTTAAAACCAGGGTGGGGTTAGAGGCCCTGCTGGGGTTGGGTTAGAAGCCCTTTCCTGGGTTAGAGGCCTAAAACTTGGTCGTACTTGGTAGCTGCAGCTGCTGAATAGCCCTAGCCAGAATTGTTATCCAATTGACGGGATATTGAAAAACAAGTCTGGTATACGTGCTAAGCGGTGAAGTATTTGACCTGTCATTGCTGGGAGCGCTGATTGAAAGGGGAGAGGGAGTGGATGAATTTTTAGAGTGATTCTCTGAATTATATATGGATCAATCGGGTGACTTAAATTACCGAAATGGAGTAAATTCCCCCTCAATATTGTGCCATCTTATTGAATTGCCTTCCCACCAACGTAGCAGAATCCATTAAGACTAATAAAATGGACTGGACAGAAAATAGTGCCAGTCAAATGGATAGGGCAGTAAGATATCACTGGAGGGACATAAAGAAGCAGGATAGCCAGCCTGCAGTAAAACAAAAAACGGAAGATGTGATCAGAAAAGAAGTGCCAAAATTCGACCCTGAACCATGGATCCCCAGAGTACCAGCAAACTATGTACTGGGAGAAATTAGATTCCCGGAATATCTAGACCGATATCATAGAGAAGTATCTGCCCTAGAGCCAGTTTTGAGGAGTGGGCCAATGTTATACTTGCGGAGGGGTAGGCCACTGAAGTAGGGGATGCCCAAATAAAGAAAGGAACGAAAGAGGGGATCACAGAAGAAATTTCCAAGACCAAAGAGAATGGAGGGATCAACGGGATCCTAGAGAGCACAGAGGGAACTGGCAGGAAAACAAGAATCAAGGGGACAAATCTCCATTTCCCAGAATAACCCATTCACATGCCTATGATCAGCAAACCTAGTAGTGACTGGATGCAAGTCTGATGAACAACCTATGTTGTCTCTATAGGTTGAAGGTAAAATCTGCACTTTCTTAGTAGACTCGGGCGCATCCATGTCATCTCTTCAATCAATTTATAATTTTCCAGAATCAAGAGAAGTTCAGAACCTATCCGGGTTTCAAGGACATGTTTGCCAGTATCCCATCTCTGAGCCAGCCAAAGTAGTATATGGAGGAAAGGCAATCAGACACAGGTTTGTGATAACCACCGGATTAGATTGCAATCTGATGGCGAGAGATTTACTCTGTGCTTTCCAACTAAAAATTGAATGTGGTGATAGAGGCATAATAGTGACCCCCTGGGCTCCCGCACGGCAATGTTACTCCATAGTGACCCCTCAATGGTGGTCCTTAGATCTGGACGAAAAGCCCCCACTTCACATTACACTGGCTTATGATAGGAGTGGGAAGGACAGAGAGCTAGAAACTTTCTTTAAACCTCATGAAGGGCAGGATTGGGAGATAGAAGTGTTGGCACTAGTGGAAGGAAAAGAAGGAACTGCCAGCTTTGCTAAAACACCAGCACAGTTATGGAAAAGAACTTAAGAAGTCGCTCCTCACATCACCCGAAAGGTGAATTTCCAAAGCTAAAGATCTAGGAACAATGGTAAGTGGTATACGGGTATGTGGACCCTCAATTGTGGACGGAAGAAACAGCTCAGGTAGGATGCGTGAACATCAATCCCATCCATGTAGCTCTCCAGAAAGGGGTAACACTTCCTTCAATACAACAATATCCATTAAAATATCAGGCCATCAGCAGCATTGACAAATTAATTTGGGGTTTGCTAGAACAAGGAATATTGGTGGTGTCAATCAATTTGTAACAATTCTTGCCATTCCAAATCTGGGAAAGGAGGGCCAATATAGACTTGTGCAAGACCTGAGGGAAATCAATTCTGTTGTGGAACCACTCCACGCCCTCAGTACCAAATCCTGCCCATATCTTAGCCCAAATACCGGCTGAAGCAAAAATATTTTCGATAGTCGACTTGCAACATGCATTCTTTTCTCTTCCTCTGCATGAAGACAGCAAATATTTTTTTGCCTTCACATACAGGGGCCAACAATACACCTGGACCAGATTGCCTCAAGGATTTATCAATTTGCCTACTTTATTTTCCAGGTGTTTGCAAGACCATCTGAGTACTTTGAAGTTCAAAATGAATTCAACATTAGTGCAATATGTCAATGATCTATTAGTGGCCAGCAAAAATGAATCCAGTAATCGGAAAGATACTGCACAACTACTAAACCATTTAGCTGATTTAGGATATGTGGTTTCACCATCAAAAGTACTGGTAGCCCAAGAGAAAGTAAAATTTCTAGGGATTATAATTTAGGTCACCGAAAGAAGTCTCGAGAAGAGCAGATTCGAACCTATCTGCGAATTTCTAATCCCAAAAGAAGCCAAACAAATGAGGCAATAGCTGGGCATGGTCAATTATTGCAGACTCTGGATTCCAAATATAGTTCTGGAAACCAAGGAGCTAACACCCTATACCAGCAAGGAGGGTGAATTTAAATTAACAAAGAAAGCACAGGAGGCCTTTGAAAACTTAAAAATATCATTGATGCAAGCCCCGGCATTGGGAAGACCATTATATGACCGACCTTTCAGACTCTATTGTACAATTCTATCTGACTGTGCAACTTCAGTTCTGACTCAAAAGCATGGGGATAGACATGGACCTGTAAATTACGTATTACTCCTGTAAATTAGATCCAGTAGCCAGGGGATATCCTCTTTGCAATCAAATCTTAACTACGATCTATAATCGTTCACAATCAGCTGCTAATTTGACAATCCAGCAGGAAATTGTAGTGTACAGTTCACATTCGGTATCGGCATTGTTGGGGCAGCTTCAAACCCAGCATTTGACAATGGCCCACCAAAATAAGTATGAGATCTAGCTGTTGAACAAACTGAAATTGCAATTCAAACATTGATTAACCCAGCCTCTTTGCTTATTTCACCCCCAGAAGAGCAATAAGAAGCAGGACATGACATCTATTTGTTATAGAGCAAGAAACATCGGTAAGAGAGGACTTGAGGGATGCACCCATGGAGGACTCTGACATCACATTATATGTGGACGGGAGCACATCCATTGGACCGCGGGGTTTTCTTAGAAATTCTCCACTCTATTACGAATCAAGGACCAATGAACTATCAAGATTGATGGATGGGATTCATGCCCACGGAAACTCAGGAGGTGAAGACTCATCAGACAGAAATCATGGAACTACTCCCATGAAATCTCTGGAAGCTTGATGAAATTCTGAGAAGCTACATCAACATCTTCTTGTTAGAACATTTGTTAAAGTGAAACAGTCATCATTGTATTCTGGGGTTATCATTGACGATGAGGGTTATCATGAATGATAAAACGGGGGAATGTTAATACTGACCTAATTAAAGACACCATAAAATGGAGGACCCCTACACTTGTCAGAATTGCTTAAACCTTGTCAGCTGAAATTTACAGGCTTTGGATGGCGCCAGCCAGTCTAGGCTCTGACTGGTATGTAGGATGGTGAGGGATCCAGGTGTTCTCCTTGTTTCTCCTAAATTGATAAAATGTATAGCAGTTTTGCAAACCTTAAATGCAGCATTTTGTTTGGATCGCTGCAAGGGCATTGTAAATAGTATAAATAATGTTGCAAGATGGTTAATTGATGATTGGCTGAAATGTTGAGCTTTGGAGGAACTGTTTGAATCCCAGGGCACGTGTTGCATTATTCGATTGTGTTTACTTCCTTCCAGTTTTTCAAGATTGTATTATTTGGTTGGAGAACTGTCAATTATGTACTTATAATTATTGTGTTTAATTGGGTTATGAAGAGACCACCCCCATGTAGTTCAGCCCCTCAAGGTTCGGGGACCTATAAAAGGCAGCCCCCATGAGATCCGATGTCAATCTTCTGGAAGAATGCTAGGGACTGCCTTTTGGAGTGTCTTTGCTTGCACAAGGCTAGAAGGGCTTGGCCAAGCAGATACAAAGATCGAACCTGCTGTGGTTAGGTATTGAATAGGGAACTGTTGTGTTATCCAAAATAAAGTTTAATTGCTCAAGTGCTTGGTTCAGTATTTTATTGACTGAAACCAGACTGGGGGGGGGGCGGTAGCTTATAACGAGCTATTTTCAACTGCAGATGCTGGTTTGAATCAAAGGTAGACACAAAATGCTGGAGTAACTCAGCAGGACAGGCAGCGAGAAGGAATGGGTGACATTTCGGGCCAAGACCTTTCTTCGGACTCAAGCGATATAAAGGTTTGCAGAACCATGTTTGACAGATGGAGTGAACAAACAGATGGTAGAATCATAGACAGAAAATGTATTACACAGAAGACCTTTCAACCCTTCATTTGTGATTCAGTGGAGGAAGAGCTACCAATAATTTCACCATCCAGATTCTGTTCCAGCACACTGCTGCCAATAAATTCTATAAGAATGCACGTTTAAAATGTGACAAAGATATTTGCCTCTACTAACCTTTCAGGAAATGATCACCTCCCTTCTATTCTGCAGTGCAGTCCCTTGCACTTTTTTTTTTTAAATTCTGCACTTTCTCTCTAACTGTAACTTTCTCTCCAGCTATAATGCTGTCACACTATATTCTGCTTTTCTTTTTCTTTACACTACCTCTTGTGCATGGCTTTATTTTAGTATGATGTGACTGAATAACGCTCAAAGCTTTTCGCTATGTGATTGCAATAATACAATACCAATACCGATCCCTCCGCCAATTACATCATATCTTCAGTATGTCCCTGGAACTTTCACCCTATGATAATATAGAAACATAGAAACATAGAAATTAGGTGCAGGAGTAGGCCATTCGGCCCTTCGAGCCTGCACCGCCATTCAATATGATCATGGCTGATCATCCAACTCAGTATCCCGTACCTGCCTTCTCTCCATACCCTCTGATCCCCTTAGCCACAAGGGCCACATCTAACTCCCTCTTAAATATAGCCAATGAACTGGCCTCGACTACCCTCTGTGGCAGAGAGTTCCAGAGATTCACCACTCTCTGTGTGAAAAAAGTTCTTCTCATCTCGGTTTTAAAGGATTTCCCCCTTATCCTTAAGCTGTGACCCCTTGTCCTGGACTTCCCCAACATCAGGAGCAATCTTCCTGCATCTAGCCTGTCCAACCCCTTAAGAATTTTGTAAGTGAAATATGAAATAGAATTTCTATTTCTGCTATCTAGTTACGCTCATAATCCCCTTCAATCTTGCCAGTTCTAAAGTACACTCAGTGTTTCATCGCAGCTAAGCAAATCCAGTTGTTGCAACATCTTCATAATTCTCCTCTGTATTCTCTTATCATGTGTCTATACACTGTAAATGGCTCAATTGTAATCATGTATTGTCTCTCTGCTGACTAGATAGCACGCAACAAAAGCTTTTCATTGTACCTCGGTACGAGTGGCAATAAACTAAACTAATCTAAACTAAAATCACATATTTCCTGTAATATGGTAGCCAGCTCTGAATGTAGTCCCCAAGCTGTGACATAACAAACACTATTTACAGTTCTAACATCTCCCTGCCTTTATACTCCATGCCAAGACTAATAAATGAAAGGATCATATATATATATTTTTATAGCAAAAATTGAAAATCATGAAAATGCATATGCTGGAAATTTGAAATAAAAACAGAAAATGTCAGCAGCTCGTGAAGCTTCTGATGAAAGGCCATCGTCCTGAAATATTAACTCTTGTTTCTTTCTCCCACTGAATGTTTCCATTATTTTCTGTTAATATGTTCATAGGTCATATGAGCAGAATTAGGCCATTCTGCCCATCGAGTCTACTCCGCCATCCAATCACAGCTTATCTAACTCTCCCTCTCAACCCCATTTTCCTGCCTTCTCCCCATGACCTTTGACACCCTCACTAATCCACAACCTAGTAATCTCCACATTAAAAATACCCAAAGACATGGCCTCCACTGCCGTCTGTTACAATGAATTCCACAGATTCACCACCTTCTGACTGAAGAAATTCCTCTATTCTCCTTTCTAAAGGTACGTCCTTTTATTCTGAGGCTGTGCCCTCTGGTCATAGGCCTTTCATTATTCAGTAAGTAACATTTCTTTTTTTTTTACTGACTTTATTAATTTATCTCAATAGACAATAGGTACAGTAGGCCATTTCGCCTTCGAGCCAGCACCACCATTCACTGTGATCATGGCTGATCATCCACAATCAGTACCCCATTCCTGCCTCCTCCCCATATCCCTTCACTCCTCTATCTTTAAGAGATCTAACTCTCTTGAAAGCCTCCAGAGAATTGGCCTCCACTGCCTTCTGAGGCAGAGAATTCCACAGATTCGCAACTCTTTGTGTGAAAAAGTTTTTCCTCGTCTCCGCTCAGAATGGTTTACTCCTTAGTCTTAATCTGTGGGCCCTCGTTCTGGACTCTCCCAACATCGGGGACATGTTTCCTGCCTCTAGCATGTCCAAACCCTTAATAAACTGCACACAATACTCCAGGTGTGGTCTCACTAGGGCCCTGTACAACTGCTGAAGGAACTATTTGCTCATATACTCAACTCCTCTTGTTTTGGAGGCCAACATGCTATTCGCTTTCTTCACTGCCTGCTGTACCTGCATGCTTACTTTCAGTGACTGATGAACAAGGACCCCCAGTTCATGCTGTACTTCCCCTTTTCCCAACTTGACACCATTCAGATAATAATCTGCCTTCCTGTTTTTGAGACCAAAGTGGATAACCTCACATTTATCCATATTAAACTGCATCTGCCATGCATCAGCCCACTCACCCAACCTGTCCAAGTCACCCTGCATCCACATAGCATCCTCCTCTCATTTCACCCTGCCACCTAGCTTTGTGTCATCTGCAAATTTGCTAATGTTACATTTAATCCCTTCATCTAAATCATTAATGCATATTGTAAATAGCTACGGTCCCAGCACCGAGCCTTGCGGTACCCCACTAGTCACTGTCTGCCATTCTGAAAGGGACCCGTTTATCCCTGCTCTTTGTTTGCTGTCTGCCAACCAATTTTCTATCCATGTCAGTACCCTACCCCCAATACCATTTGCTCTAACTTTGCCCTCTAATCCCCTATGTGGGACCTTATCAAATGCTTTCTGAAAGTGCAGGTACACTATTTCCACTGGCTCTCCCTTGTCCATTCTCCTAGTTGCATCTTCAAAGAATTCCAGAAGATTAGTCAAGCATAATTTCCCCTTCGTAAATCCATGCTGACTCGGACCGATCCTGCTACTGCTATCCAAATGTTCAGCTATTTCATCTTTTATAATTGACTCCAGCATCTCCCCCGCCACCGATGTCAGGCTAACTGGTCTATAATTCCCTGTTTTCTCTCTCCCTCCTTTCTTAAAAACTTTCTCGCTGCAATTAGGGATATGTAAAGGTACTCTCTTAGGTGATTGGTGGTGGTCGGAGGGGCCGTAGGCGCAGATTGGCAGCCACGCTTCCGTCAGTCTGCCCCAGGGCAGCTGTGGCTACAGAAGTAGCTTACCACCACCGAGTATGACTGAGGAGTGAATGAATAATGCGATGTAAAGTGCCTTGAGTATTAGAAAGGCGCTATATAAATCCCATCCATTATTATTATTATTATTATTATTATTATTATTATTATTATTATGATCTACTTAAATGGTAGCAGAGGCTCCAAAGTCTGGATGACCAATGGAAGAAACAAAATACTGGGGTAACTCAGCAGGTCAGGCAGCATCCCTGGAGCTTGTGGATAGGTGATGCTTCAGATCAGGACCCATCTTCAGACTGATTGTAGGGGTGGGGGAAAGAAAGCTAGAGAATATGAAGGAGCAGGCCAAAGCATGGCAGGTCATAGGTGAAAGGTGAGCAGGGGCTTTTGATAGGTGGATGGTTTGCCTTTTGCCTAGCAAAGGACACAAGCCAGAGATCAACACACACAAGGAGTGAGACAAAAGGATTAGAGTTGTGAATTGTGAAGCTAGAAGGTTGATGATGTGCAAATTATTTAGGAATGTATGTGGAGAGGAGAGGAAGGGAGAGACTGGTGCAAGGCCAGCTGGGGCTCAAGGGAGGGAAGTGCGGGGGGAAGAGAAAAGGGGGGTAACAGATGACCAATTCCTGTTTAATATATCTATCAGCTCTTAACAGATGTTAAAGTGTCTAAAAGCTCAATTTGGACTTTAGAGATACAACGAGGAGACAGTCCCAGCCGACCAGCGACCATCCCATACACTAGCACCAGCCTATACAGTAGAGACAAATTACAATTTACAGAAGCTAATCAACATACAAACCTACATGTATTTAAGCTTCTTAAATGCTACTATCGTATCTTGTTTACTCAAATATATCTAGCAATTGTTCTTGCGATAAAATACAAATTTATCGAAATTGAATGAAATTCAACAATATTGCAGAAACAAGGAACTGCAGATGCTGGTTTACACTAAAGGACACAACGTGCTGGAGTAACTCAGCGGGCATCTTTGGAGGACATGGACAGGTGATGTTTTGGGTTGGAGAAGAGTCCCGACCCAATATGTCACTATCTATCTTTTCCAGAGATGCTGCATGGCCGCTGAGTTATTCCAACACATTGTGTCAACAATATTGTACTGTGTGACAGAATTTATGTTCATATATTTATTTGGGGGGGTATCTTGATTAGTAAAGACAGGTAAATATAATTTAATTATTAAAGCCAGATTCCATGTGTCTTTATGCATTACAATTTCTTATCTGCAGTAACTATTTTTATGCATCCAGCATTAAGCTAGAGCTTGACTCGGTTATTAAGCGTTACCAAATTATGGTTAATGCATAATGCAAATATGATGCACACAGGGGGATTAAGAATGTTTCTAGAATAGCAAATACGATTTTTGGAAAGATAAATATTTCAATATTTCAGCTCAGCCCCTTCAGTTGACCCTGCAAGATCACAGACGATTACAGAAAACAGTCACTCAGCCCTTATGTTTATTAGTTATAGGAGCAGAATTAGGCCATTCGGCCCATCAAGTCTCCTCCACCATTCATTCATGGCTGATCTATCTTTCCCTCTCAACCCCATTCTCCTGCCTTCTTCCCATAACCCCTGACACCCATACTAATCAAGAATCGGTCAATCTCCACATTAAAAATATCCATTGACAGTCTCCACAGCCTTCTTATAGTCTCAGCTGTCACAATAAAGAGATACACACAAGATTACTTTTTACACACACAAAAAACGCAGATGCTGGAATTTGAACAAAACATAAAGTGCTGGAGTAAATCGGCGTGTCAGGCAGCATCTGTGGAGGAATTAGATAGATGATGTTTTGGGTTGGGACCTTTCTTCAAACTCAGTAGGTGCCATTTCAGGATTAGTTTAGTTCAGTTAAGAGATACAGCGTGGAAACAGGCTCTTTGGCCCACCGAGTTTGCACAGACCAGCGATCCCCATGCACTATTTCTATCCTACACACAAGGGACAATTTTACAGATTTACCTGCAGCCTGAGGAAACCGGTGCTCGCAGGGAGAATGCACAAACTCCGTACAGACAGCACCTGTAGTCAGGATCGAACCCGGGTCTCTGGCGCTGTAAAACAGCAATTCTACTGCTGCATCACTGTGTCGCCCTAAACATTCAAAAATATCACCTATCCATTTCCATTCTTCAGACTGGTTAGGGATAAGGGAAATGAGAGATATAGACGATGATGTAGAGAGATAAAATATAGCTCTCTACATCATCATCAACATCTCTCGTTTCCCTTATCTCTAAATAGTCTGAAGAAGGGTCTCGATTCGAAACGTCACTCATTCCTTCTCTCCAGAGATGCTGCCTGTCCCGCTGAGTAGCTCCAGCTTATTGTGTTGAACTTCGGTTTAAACCAGCATCTGCAGTTCCTTCCTAGACCTATCCATGTCCGTCAGAGTCGCTGCCTGTCCCAAGAAGTTGCTTCCGCACTTTTGTGTTTTGTTTAAGATTTTTTTTTCCGTCAGCAGTGGGAATAAATGTGTTTTATGGTAGCAATAAACAGTTGTAATCGAACTCTGAATTTCACTTACTATTGGGGACCAAGAGCATATTGTTGCCAGTATGTAGCTCACCCAACCTCAGCAAGCAGACATAAATTTAAGGGAATCTTATTTGCCTTTTACTATTTGGACTGCTGACTTGCTCCTTCCCTTTAGTCTTCTACAAAAAATATTTCCCATTTACAGATCTACTTGCCTTTTAAAGCCAAATTTAATTATGGATTTAATTTTCAACCTAATTTTAAACATTCCATCCCCCAGCAGTTTTTTTAATGAGGGCTGGGTGGTGGTGCAGCGGTAAAGTTGGTTCCTTACAGCGTCAGAGACCCAGGTTCGATCCTGACTACGGGTGCTGTCTGAATGGAGTTTGTACATTTTCCCTGTGACTGTGTGGGATTTTTCCGGGTACTTCAGTTGCTTCCTGTAATGTATTCATGCATATTCATGTATATGGGACCCCGCTCCTGATGGTAAGTCCACGCCGTGCCCACGGTAGAAGTTGGCCTCGGGCCGGCGGTGGGAGCTTCTTCTTCCGCCCCAGCTGGAGCTCTGCAGATCGCGGCTTCAGGCTACTGCGGGCCAGCGAAACGGAGCGCTCCCCTCCGGCGAGCCCCGGCGAGGGCTCGCCCGCTCCACGCCGAGAGACGCTCCACGCTGTGTCCGCTGCTGAAGCCCCGGGTGTGTCTCCGGGAAAGGCCGCACCGATCCTCGATGTTAGGCCATGGGGGAGGTGACATGGAAAAAGTCGCCTCTCCGTGGAGGAGGCGACCAAAGCGGTTTCCCCCTTACCCCCCCCCCCCCCCCACCCCCCAAACACAAAACACACAGAGAAACATTAAAAACATACATTTTAAAAAGTAGAAAAAACTGACACGCTGCTGGCAGGGCTGCCGGCTTGCAGCGCCCCCACCGACCTTAATCGGTGTGCGCCCCCATTCGACTTATGCAAGATGTGAGGCCTGTGTATTGTCAACCAAGACATGTACCATATGCACTAAAGCAACAAGTGGAGGTAGAACTCGACCGATTAGAGCGTAATGGAGTTCTTGTGAAGACAGACCAGAGTAACTGGGCAACGCCAATTGTGGCTGTACCCAAGGCTGATAAAACTGTTCGACTATGTGGTGATTACAAAGTCACAATCAACCAAGCCGTTGATGACAAACAATATCCGTTACCAACCTCGCAAGATCTGTACGCAGAATTTAGTGGAGCAAGAGTCTTCACTAAAGTGGATTTGTCTCACGCTTACGCCCAACTCAATGTCGATAAGGAAAGTCAACGGTACTTGACTATCAACACACATAAGGGCTTGTATTCATACACAAAGCTGCCCTATGATGTGAACTCCTCCACGAAAATGTTCCAGTCTGTCATGGACCAAATATTACAAGGCATTCCGCACTGTGTGTGCAACCAGGATGACCTACTGATACTCACAGAAGGCATGGTAGAACATCTGGAAATCCTCGAGCAAGCTCTCACACGGCTGAACTGCCACAATGTCAAACTGTATCAAAGTAAATGTGCATTTGCACAGTCAAAGGTGGTCTACCTTGGACTCAAAGTAGACGCCAACGGACTTCGCCCTGTGAAGGCGAAAGTGGAAGCAATGGTGAATGCTCCAAAACCCAATAATGTGTCAGAGCTACGATCATTCCTTGGGATGGTGCAGTTCTATGCACGATTCCTTCCAGATTTAGCAACTGTGCTAAAGCCACTTCATCATCTGCTACAAAAAGATGTGAAATGGACGTGGGGAAAGGAACAGCAACGTGCATTTGACATCTGCAAGGAAAACTTCTTGTTCACTATGATACGACACATGAGATGAAACTTGCTTGTGATGCTTCAAGTTATGGTGTAGGTGCAGTGATCTCCCATGTAATGAATGACGGACAGGAAAAGCCTATTGCTTTTGCATCCCGCACCCTGTCATCGAGTGAACGCAACTATGCGCAGATAGAAAAGGAAGCACTCAGCATTGTGTTCGGAATCAAGAAATTCCATCAGTTTCTTCTCGGCAGACCATTCACCCTGGTGACTGATCACAAGCCACTGTTAGTGATACTGGGTCCCAAGTCAGCTATACCTTCCATAGCAGCATCAAGGATGCAGCACTGGGCAATTTTGCTGTCCCAGTATGACTACAAGGTGGAGTATAGAAGCTCCAAGTGCAACGCAGTTGCAGATGCGTTGTCCTGGTTGCCCCATGAGAACTCTGACGTGGGAAGTGAGAACTCAATCTACACAATGAAAGTTGTAGATGAAGACTTTCCAGTGACTGCAACAGAAACAAAGAAAGACAATGTGCTGGTGGGTTTATGAATAGACATTGAATGGATGGACTGAAATCGATAGTGGATTGAACTCAGAGCTGAAGCCTTTCCATAATCAACGCCATGAATTATCATGTGAGCAGGGATGCATTAAGTGGTTGTACCAGAGTCTTTGAGAAACAAAATTATGAACGAACTTCATGCCGAACATCCTGGCAGAGTAAGCATGAAGTCAATAGCCAGAAGTTTTGTGTATTGGCCTGGTATTGACAGTGATATTGAGTCACTGGTGAGCAAATGTAGCGTCTGCCAAAATTGCCGGAGTAAATCACCAATTAAGTCAGAAACGCCATTTTGACTCCCACAAAAAGGAGCGGTACTTCAAGCCAGATGAGCAGGTTCGTGTTCTCAGTCCTCCCAACAAGTCCAGTCGAGACAAATGGGATGTTGGGAAAATAGTGGAAGTGTGTGGAACAAAAAGATACTTAGTTGCAGTTGCAGGATCAAAAGTGTTCATGTTGATCAAATGATTCCAGCCAAAGATGAATCAAAAACTGAGTATGGAGTCCTAATCCCTGAGTCTTTATCGGAAAGTGAGTTGGAAGAGCCAACTGTGATTGAAAAACAAAGTTCAGTCAGTACAGCCAAAGAAACAGATTCCTCTGGTCAAAGTCAGAGTATTAAAACAGAGCCAAACAAGCCTACAGTTGAGTCAACACCTAAACCTGTTACACCTGTTACTGTTACAGGTTACTGTTACTGATTACAGCTCGGCATTTAACACAATCATCCCCTCCAAGCTGGTTACCAAACTCGCAGAACTGGGTCTCTGCACATCCCTCTGCAATTGGATCCTCGACTTCCTCATTCACAGACCACAGTCTGTTCGTATTGGTGGAAATGTGTCAGCCTCGATAACAATCAGCACGGGAGCACCTCAAGGCTGCGTGCTCAGCCCCCTGCTGTACTCACTCTATACTCATGACTGCGTAGCCAGTCACAGTGCGAACTCCATCATCAAGTTTGCTGACAACACCACTATTGTGGGGCGTATCACTGATGGGGATGAGTCAGAGTATAGAAGAGAGATCGAGCAACTGTCCATATGGTGCCATCGCAATAACCTGGCCCTCAACACCAGCAAAACCAAGGAACTGATTGTGGACTTTGGAAGGAGTAGGAGGGGGACCCACGGCCCCATTTATATCAACGGGTCGATGGTTGAAAGGGTCAAGAGCTTCAAATTCCTGGGCGTGTACATCTCTGATGATCTTTCCTGGTCCGAGAACACTAATGCAATTATCAAGAAAGCTCATCAGCGCCTCTACTTCCTGAGAAGATTATGGAGAGTCGGTTTGTCAAGGAAGACTCTCTCTAACTTCTACAGGTGCACAGTAGAGAGCATGCTGACCGGTTGCATCGTGGCTTGGTTCGGCAATTTGAGCGCCCTGGAGAGGAAAAGACTACAAAAAGTAGTAAACATTGCCCAGTCCATCATCGGCTCTGACCTTCCTTCCATCGAGGGGATTTATCGCAGTCGCTGCCTCAAAAAGGCTGGCAGTATTATCAAAGACCCACACCATCCTGGCCACACACTCATCTCCCTGCTACCTTCAGGTAGAAGGTACAGGAGGAGCCTGAAGACTGCAACAACCAGGTTCAGGAATAGCTACTTCCCCACAGCCATCAGGCTATTAAACCTGGCTCGGACAAAACTCTGATTATTAATAACCCATTTCTGTTATTTGCACTTTATCAGTTTATTTATTCATGTGTGTATATATTTATATCATGGTACAGGTATATGGACACATTTATCTGTTTTGTAGTAAATGCCTACTATGTTCTGTGTGCTGAAGCAAAGCAAGAATTTCATTGTCCTATACAGGGACACATGACAATAAACTCACTTGAACTTGAACTTGAACTTGTTAGACAATCAGGCAGGATCCGTACACCAGTAGTCAGATTAGGTTTTTAAGTTAAGTAACTCACTGTCTAGGTAGAATGAAAATATGTAAATATGTAAAGTAAATATATTATGTTATCATTTAAGATTTAATGAATACGGGTTTAAATCAAGTCTCACAACAAGAAAATTGTAACTGTGTACTTAGATTTAATACTTTAAAAAAAGGAGAGCAGTGTAATGTATTCATGCATATTCATGTATATGCTAATGAGTTGGTGTTGTATATAAGATGGGGATGTTGGGTAACAAATCTCTCTTGTGATCCAGGCAGCCTGCGTGTAAGTTGTTATTCATTCTGCTATCCGGAATATAACACCTCCCACATTCCAAAGCAGGTATGTTTATCAGTTAACTGGCTTCTGAAAATTGCCTGTAGTGTGTAGGATGCGAAACTGGGATAACATAGATCTAGTGAGCAGGTGATCGTTGGTCAGCACAGTCTCGGTGGGCCATGAGGCCTATTCCCATGCTGTATCTCTAAACTAAACTAAACAAAGATCTTATAAAGTGGGGGAAATAAACATCCTCAATCTCTCTATATGGCAGTGACTGTGTTACCTGTCTGCAATTTATTTTTGACTTTTAACAACTTTCAAACAACTCCTCAAAGGCAAATACATCCAAGCTTTAAAAAGAGAATGTTTGCAATGTTTATGCATTTACCTCATATTCATTTGAAGAATATATACCAAATATGCCAAGCCACTGCTGGCTCCAGGTATTTCACAAAATGGATGCTCTCCCAAGTATTTAAAATGGTTGCTGAACTCAGTCAGTTTAGATCAACATGTTTTCTCTCATATTCCTTCTTACAACATATGCCTGTGCCTTCCACACACATTAGTAGCAGGATGTGGAGCATAACCAATTCCTGTAGACAGGAAGTTAATTACCTGACCTGTGATCTTGGTTCTTTACAAGAGAAGTCCCTGGAGATTCCAGCCATGAGGCAGTAAATAATTGAAGAGCAAGATGAGATCTGTGGAGCCTGTTCTTTGTTTATTTAGTCATCATCTCCTCACATTTATACCATTTCAGGCACAGGCAATGGTTATAGTCTAATAATCTACCATGGCATCTGATGTTGTGTTTCAGGGATTGTCTTGCTATTGGTATGAAAATCATGTCCTGCTGTTCCTTTAGGTGGTCAAGTGGAGACAGTGAAGGAAAAGCCCTTCAACTAGCTTCACGGTTTACAACTATGCATTCCTCTTGGGCTCACGCCTGTTTCTATCTCTAACGTTTGGCCAATAATCTGCCTATCAGCGTACTCCCTCGTCTGAAGTCACCTGTTTACTTTAATTTAGTTTAGAAATACAACACGGAAACAGGCCCTGTGGGTCAGGTGATAACTAAAGGGTACAAACAGTGAAGCTAGCAGGATGACTAGGGTGGGGGAGGGATGGAGATAGAGGGAATGCAAGGGTTATTTGAAATTAGAGAAATCAATACTCATACTGCTGGGTTGTAAGCTGTCCAAATGAAATATGAGGTGCTGTTCCTTCAATCTGCATGTGGCCTCACTCTGACAGTGGAGGAGACCCAGGACAGAAAGTAAATGGGAGTTAACATGTTTGGCAACCGGGAGATCGCATAGGTCGAGGCGTAGCTGTTCAACAAAACGGTCGCCCAGCCTGCGCTTTGTCTTGCCGATATCTTGATGTTCACACCAAGAGCAATGAATACAGTGGATGAGGTTAGAGGGGGTAGACACAAAAATCTGGAGTAACTCAGTGGGACAGGCAGCATCTCTGGAGCGAAGGAATGCGTGACATTTCGGGTCGAGACCCTTCTTCAGACTGGTTAGGGATAAGGGAAACAGAAGATATAGATGATGGTGGTGCAACTTGGGTGGGGGAGGGATAGAGAGGGAGGGAATGCCGAGGCTACCTGAAGTTAGGGAAATCAATGTCACACCATTGGGCTGTAAGCTGCCCAAGCGAAATATGAGATGCTGTTTCTCCAATTTGCGTTTAGCCTCACTCTGTCAAGAGTCAAGAGTCAAGAGTGTCTTATTGTCAATGGGGGTGGCCTCGGACAGAAAGGCCTGTGTGGGAACGGGAAGGAGAATTAAAGTGTTGAGCAACCGGGAGATCAGATAGGTTCAGGCGGACTAAGCGAAGGTGTTCAGCGAAACGATTCCCAGTCTGCATTTGGTCTCGCCGATGTATAAGAGTCCACATCTTGAACAATGGATACAGTAGATGAGGTTGGAGGAAGTGCAAGTGAACTTCTGTCTAACCTGAAAGGCCTGTCAGGGTCCCTGGACAGAGTCAAGAGATGAGGTATAAGGACAGGTGTTGCATCTTCTGTGGTTGCTGGGGAAGGTAGCTGGGAAAGGTGATGGTTTGGGTGGGAAGGGATGAGTTAACCAGGAATTTGCGGGGGGGGGGGGGGGGGGGCGGGGTTGGTATCTGCAGCTGGCGGAAAGGAGTGGAGATGGTGGTGGGATCCTGTGGAGGTGGCGGAAATTTCGAAGGATTATGTGTTGTATGCGATGGCTGATGGGGTGGAAGGTAAGGACTGGGTTGCAACAGAGACAGAATCCCCGTAGGGGGAGTAGGAGCAAGAGCGGAGTTGTGGGTTCCTGAGAAGACACGAGTGAGGGCCTCATCTATGATGAGAGAGGGGAACCCCCATACTGTAAAGAATGAGGACATCTCCAATGACCAGGTATGGAACACCTCATCCTGGGCGCGGATGCGGTGTAGATGGAGGAATTGGGAATAGGGGATAGAGTCTTTACTGGTCGCACTATTTTCTCATTTTCACCCAACAAACAGTTAACAATGGCCTATTTCTTCATCATCGTTACTTTTTTGGATATCTTTCAATCATTGTTCTTTATCTCTCTACATCATCATCTATATCTCTTGTTTCCCTTATCCTAAACCAGTCTGAAGAAGGGTCTCGTCCCAAAACGTCATGCATTCCTTCTTTCCAGAGATACTGCCTGTCCCGCTGAGTTACTCTAGCTTTTTGTGTCTATCTTTGGTTTGAACCAGCATCTGCAGTTCCTTCCTACATAGATTTGAGGAGGTGGTATTAGCTGCCCTGAGAGTGTGCGCTGTACAACTTTATATTCTTTACTCAACGATTGTTTTCATAAACCAAATGCTTAAAGGAAGAGGCTCCCAAAAATTAAGACAGTCCAACTAAGTACATGATCTTTTGAAGTGAGCGGGGTTTTTTTCTCGTAGAAGCCATTCTGGATTCGACTGTCATCAATGAAGAGAGTTGAGTGATTGAGGTTTCTAACATCAAAGGTGTATGGCACAAGTCCTGCAAGTTTGACTTTGGCATGATATTCACTTCTCAAACTTATTTTTTCCTAATTCAATGATATGCAGCTAGGTCCGTGGGCAAATATTCAAAGTGACAAAGGTAGCTAAATAAATAAAATCTGTAAGCCTTTTTGATTCAAATCTATTACATTCACTTTTGTTAGCTGGAGTTGCAGCACTAGCCATTAGCATTCCAGGGCCTTTCTGACTTCAGTGAAAAGCGGGTCTACTGGGACATTTTTGATGAGCTGTTGAACTGAAAGCACGATTTCCGCAGAGAAAGAAAACATTGGGAAATGATGTGATAATTTACAGGGCAAAATTGCAACAGGGGCTCCTCAAGGAAATGTCCTTCAGTATAAAACTCTAGGAAGACACTCCAGTGCAATGGTATGGAAGTGCTTCAATGTTAGAGGGCCTTTCTTCAGATGAGATATTAAACTACGGCCCTGCCTGCACTCTCTTTAGACTTTACTTTAGACTTTGGAGATACAGCATAGAAACAGGACCTTCGACCCATCGAGTCCGCTCCAACCAGCGATCACCCACCTGCACTAGCACTATCCTACACACCAGGCACAATTTTACCATTTTTACCAAAGCCAATTAATCTACAATCCTTTACGTCCATGGAGTGTGGGAGGAAACCAAAGCACCCGGAGAAAATCCAAGCGGTAGCGGGGAGGGTGAGGATATAAACTCTGACCTGAGAACACCCGTGGTCAGGATTGATCTCAGGTCTCTAGTGCTGCGAGGCAGTAACTCTACCACAGCACCGCTGTGCCTCCCCATCTCAAATAAACATAAACGATTCCAAAGGATAATCTTGGAGAGGAGGCAAGAAGCAGGCAATTTTCCTGAAAAAAGATTACTAGGAATTTTAGAGAGGCACATGAGACTGTTTAGTTTAGTTTAGTTTTGTTCGGTTTAGAACAGTTTCGTTTAGTTCAGTTTAATTTATTATTGTCACTTGTACAGTGAAAAGCTTTTTGTTGCTTATTATCCTGTCAGTGACAAGACTATACAGTGCATGGTCACAATCAAGCCATCCACAGTGTACAAATACAGGATAAAAAGGTATAACATGTAGTGCAAGATAAAGTCCAGTAAAGTCTGGTTAAAGACAGATCAAAGGACTCCAATGAGGTAGATAGGTCAGGGCCGCTCTCTAGTTGGTGAGAGGATGGTTCAGTTGCCTGATAACAGCTGGGATGAAACTGTCCCTAAATCTGAAAGTATGACTTCTGTACCTCTTACCCGATGGGAAGGGGGAGAAGATGGGGTGACTGGGGTGAGACAGAAAAAGTGGGTTGAGCAGAAACTGTGGAGGGAAAGGAATTATCGATGCTGTGCATCGAGATCTGCATCAATCCTCATTCAGGGTCTCAGGCGGAAACATTGATCATTCCTCTGCCTCCATAGATGTTGCGCAACCTGATGAGTTCCTCCAGTGGGTTTTTTTTTGCTGTTAGTAATCTCACATTGTTATTTTTAAGAATTCTCTGCAAGCAAATGGCTGCCATGTTTCCTCGGCTACACAAGGACCATTCTCATCGGCTGTGAAATTCTTAGAAGCAATCCGGAACGTGAGAGGTGCTATACAAATGGAAGATCGTCATTCTTTCCTGGTATGAATCTGCATTTTGTTTTCATCAACTACCAACATCTTTAAATAGTGGCACAGTGACGCAGCATTAGAGTTGCGGCCTTATAGTGCCAGAGACCTGGGTTCGATCCTGACCTCGGGTGCTGTCTGAACAGGGTTTGTATGTTCGCCCTGTTACTGCGTGAGTTTTCTCTGGTTACCTCCTACACTCCAAAGATGTGCAGGTTTGTAGGTTAATTGGCTTCTGTACATTGTCCCTAGTGTGTAGGATAGAACTAGTGTACAGGCAATCACTGGTTGGTGCAGACTCGGTGGGCCGAAGGGCCTGTTTTCACGCTGTATCTCTAAACTAAAGTAAAACGTATTCAGTTGATATCACTTTCAACCAAATGGTTAACCCTCCATCTGAAAAGGTAAGCAGTGACTAACACACTGCCGACAGATACCGACTGAATTAGACCATGGGGAGATGTACGTGTGTTATCTTCATTGCTGAAAAGATTAAGTCAATATCTCTGTCGCGAATAATTGACCGCACAGTAAGACAAACGTTAGCAGATGTTACAATCATTTTACAAGTAATGAGACCTAGCTAATGAAAGGCTTATTGCATTCTCACTTGTCTTTATCATGAACATAAATAGTGGAAAGTTTATCCAAGTATGTTAATGTATGAATTATCCACAGTAATCACTGCTGTTCCATTATCATTAGAACTCCACCGCTGCACTCTACATGTTGAAAGTAACTTCTAAATCTCTTTCCTTTAAAAAAAAACCCAACTACTAATCATTCAATCAGGCTATTTATATGCTACAGCATGACAAGACTATTGCCACTACTGGTGGGTATCACAGGATTGGCAGTGGGAGGTTGGTAACATATTATTCATCTGGAACAGGAGATGAGTAATTTGTTAATGCACCAACATATTGCAATACATTGCAAATGGGCATCTAGGATGATACCTGAGATTGTTTAAAACGCACAAAGTAACATGGAATGATCCTACATGGAAGGAAAGTAGTATATTTTCTTTTGAAAACTGCCAGCTCCAAAGCCTCATAATAGATGTACAACCCTTCATCTACATGTCGCACCGCATAACATTAATACACCTAAAAATGCAAGACATCTCTTCCTCTTCTGCAAAGAGACCTTTCAAGCACATATCTTCTTTCCTGATTTTCTTTTGTGATTCCTGACCTATCTACCTCATTGGAGACCTTTGAACTATATTAATTGAATTGATCAGGCTTTATCTTGCACTAAATGTGATGCCCTTTATTCTTTATCTGTGCACTGCGGACGGCTTGATTGTAATCAAGCATAGTATTTTCTTTGACTGGATGGCATGCAAACAAAAGCTTTTTACTGTACCTAGGTACATGTGACAATAATAATAAACTAAACTGAACTAAACTTAACTAAACTAAACTGAACTGAATTAAACTAAAGCTCAAAGCATGGCACGTGATGGGTAAGGGGGTCGATAGGCAGATGGTTAGTCAAAGGCCAGAGATGAAAAGGATAAAAGTTGTGAGATAAGGAGAGAAGAGGAGCGAATTGTGAAGCCAGAGGAATGAATATGGATGAAAAGGGGAGTGGAGAGGAGAAATGGGTGCAAGTCCAGGTAGAATAATTTCCCGCATTCACGGCACATCTTGTATGTGTATGTGACGAATAGACATGACTTGACTTGACTTCTCAGCATGAGCTCTTCAACACAAGTCACCTTTTGAAGTATTCTGAAAAGCAACACAAAAATCCACCAGAAGTAGAAACTGGAGTGAATAATTATTCAGACCAATCCACCATTTCATCAATGAGCTAAATTAGCCTGCAGTTGGCCTTTTTGTGTTAATGGTTCAAAAAATCAAGTAATAGCAAATGAAAGCTCAGATTCAAACCTTTTTGTAGATTACAGGATTTCTGTCATTTAAACTAATGTGCTTGAAAATATCTGCAAAAAAAAAAAATCACATACAAAATGCAACCAATTATGTTCTCTAATTGAATATTTCTATGCATGAGTACTATATATAATAGATATAGCTGATTAGTCAAACAGGATTGAGAATTAATGCTTATATGGATTGGAAGCAGACATGCACTTCTTATACAGTAAAGGGCATTTGAATGACAATTAATCATTTTAATGCATGTCCTCACATACTATTTTACAGCAATTATACGTGTTTAGATAATTTCATGCAGTCTAAATATTCTAACACAACTGACCAGAATTTAAATTTCAATATGTGTGTATTACTGATGCCCATCAACAACGATGTTACTGGTGAAATGTGATCGCATTTTCACGTGTTAAGAGAAATACAACATGGTTTTTGGCTTGAACTAATGACGAATAAACTATTTTATAAAGCCACGGAGGCTTTTATTTATGTACTCCCATTACAATTGTGCCATTTGGCCTCCCTTCATTCTTCAAACCAAAAAAAAAACATCAGAGGAGAAAGAAAGAGTTACTATTTCAGGTTGATGAACTTTGCAACAGAACTTAAAAATTAGTTCAAACTTTCTGCTGAAAGTTGGCAGTTCTGCACGGAGAACTTTTCTCTCCAGAAATTGGGCCACTCAGACACTCACGTGGGAAGGCTGGAGAGATAAACCTGCTTGGCTAATCAACTGTGCCAAGACCACAGTGTTCCCATGCCATGGTGAGGCGTGAATACTCAGTCCCTCAACAAATTTGCTGACAATCTGCTTGCTACACCTGCGTCGAGTTAGAACTGGCACCATTTCAGTGACTCCACTCATCTCCATGGCAGGGATTTAGCTGAGTTTAAGGTATGTTATAATGATAGTTAAATACTCAAAACAGTTCTTGCTGTAATTCCAGAACTTTTGTGCGCGTGTTTAATTTCTAATTAGTCTCTCACTGTTTGTGAATGCCATACCAGAGATATTCGCTTTGGCAACATTGACAGTCAGTTAAGCATGACCATCAGGCTTCACTGGCTGTTAAAGCTTTTCACCGAGGTGGCCAATTGGAGAGGTTCTGTGTTACCCCCGGCCTGTTGCTCAGAGCAGAAGAGCCTCCTGAATAAGCTTGAAGCAGGGAAACAAAGGTAAGAGCAGTGTTCGTGAGTATATAGAATATAGAACATGGAACCATGCAGCATAAGAACAGGCCCTACAACGCATAATATATGTGGCAAGCATGATGCCAAGATCAACTACTCTCATCTGCCTCTACGTGATCTATATCCCTCTAATCCATGCATAGCCATGTACCTTTTAAATGCCACTACCGCATCTGTCTCCACCACCATCCCAGCCAATGCGTTCCAGACACCCACCATCATCTTTAAAACCCTGCCATGCATGTCTCCTTTAATCTTTGCCCCACTCACTTTAAGGCTATGCCCTCTATTCTTTGATGTTTCCACCCTGGATAAAAGGTTATATACTTCTCGTGCTGCCATGTTCCAGAGAAAATAGGTCACGTTTGTCCAACTTCCCCTTGGAACTAATGACCTCTGATCTTGGCAGAATTCTGGTAAACCTCTTCTGCACCATCTCCAAAGCCTCCATATCCATCCTGTGATGGGGTCTAGAACTGCACATAATACTCCAACTGCGGCCTAAGCAAAGTCTTATAGACGTATCATTATTTACTGACTCTTATATTCAAAGCACCACCAATTAAGGAAAGCATTCGATACACCTTCTTAACCACTCTGTAGGCAATTGGACAATGGAAATGTCAGGTCATTAACTGTTCCCATCTTCAGTTTAACTTAGTTTAGAGATACAGCATGGAAACAGGACTTCAGCCCATCAAGACTGCACCGACCAACAATCACTCAATTTGCTAGTTCTATCCTGCACATTAAGGACAATTTACAGAAGCCAATTAACCTACAAACCTGCATGTCTTTGAAATGTGGAAGGAAAATGGAGCACCGGGAGGAAATCCCACATGGTCACAGAGAGAACGTCCAAACTCCGTACAATGTCTGTAGTCAGGATCGAACCCGGGTCCCTGGCGCTGTAAGGGAACAATTTTATTGCTGCACCACTGTGCCATCTCCTTGAATTTTCCGTTTCAATTTCCCATTACCAGCACCTGCAGGATTTTGCTGTTGAGTTGATTTATTCTTTAATCTGCTTGCACGTTTTTTGCCCATGTAAATCATTTTAATGATGCATGGCTTACCACAAAATGTCTTGGTCAGAACTCCATACCCATTATCCAAATATGCAGCAACTCAGTTACTATTTAACATAGTAAATTCTATTTCCGTTACTCTAAGCTGCTTTCATAAATTCCATGCAAGATTTTGCTTCAGTGTTCGAGAATGGATGAATAATGATAAAGCCACTATACCGATTCCTTTATGTTACTGGCAGCTCAAATTAAATGTAGCGATGATCACTAAATCTTCGGTGACTAACCCCCGAGAGAACAATTTGCTTTCATTTTATTTTAATCTACAATGGTTCTTCTACAAATTAATATTAGTGATTTAATCGCTTTTGGAGAGTTGCAGGCCATGCCATTTTGGAACATGATTATCCCTAAATAGAACTATAAAAATGCTGCAGCAACTGACAGCTATGATCGATGAGGAAAATGTTAAGGGAAGTCCTGTAGTAATTCTTCCAGTTAAAGTCTCCTCAATTAGGCCAGTCAGGAGCCTTGTAGCCCCTTTAATATTTCCATTGCCTTTAATAGCTTTTCATTTGGTGCTCCGACCGATTCATAACTAAAAGCGGCGTCATGAGAGATGAGACTTTTCAGAAGCTAACAATTTATAACCATTAATATAAACATTTAGCCTACTGGTCCTTTAAAATCCTCTTGTGTGTACAGCAGTAGCTAACAGCGACTACTTCAAAAAGGATCTTCTGTGGCTTGTCTATTTAGATTGCAGATTTCCCCATACATCTATTGTTTGAGATTGCCAGCTCGGCTGACTGCAAGATACATCGAATGAGCCAGGAATGGATGAACTATCAACGTACAGTCCAGCATTGTGGTGAGGCTGGGCTGATTCAACCAACAACAGGCATTAAAATATGATCCAGAAAAAAAAACTGCAATGCCTTAATGGATGCAGTTCAATTTTCTATTATATTCCAGGCTGTGTGACGAGATATTTACCAAAAAAAAAAAAAATGTTGGCTCAAAATTCACAATGGAAATAACTGCAAAGCTATTAATATTCTCCATATTTTGTAGCAAAAATCTCAGAGGCTTCAGACGTGAACACGTGCATAATTAAATGCAAAAATCCAGAAGTAGCTGTTGTTTATTAAAAAAATATGTCAATGTGTGGGATGTGAATGCCTCCGGGAGACTAGCATTTAATGTCTATCTTAAATTGGTCTTGAAAGGTTGTTTGGTGAGCTGTGTTTTTGAACAGTTGTGGTCCTTAAGATGAAGGCTTCCGGCTTCCTGTTTCATGCTTGGATGGAGAAATGCGTGAAGTGTTGTACTTTGGGAGGTCAAATGTAAGGGGAAAATGAATTAATGGCATGACCTTAACAGCATGTCGTACAGCGGGATCATGGTGTCCATAACTCCTTGAAAGTGGCAACACATGTAGATAGAGTGGCATATTTCATATGTACTTTCATAGGTTGGGACATTGAGTAGAAGGGTCAGGAAGTCATGATGCAGCTTTATAGGACTCTAGTTAGGCTGCATTTGGAGTATTGCATGCATTGCTGGTTGATCGGTTACAGGAAAGATGTGGAGGCTTTGGAAAGGGAACAGAGGAGATTTAACGGACTTATGCCAGGACTAAGGGTATTAGCTACCGAGAGAGGTTGGAGAGACTTGGATTATTTTCTCTGTAATTCTGGCGGTTGTGGGGAGATCTGAGAGAAGTATGTAAAATTATGAGGCATAGTCAGAATCTTTTTCCCGGATGGAAAAAAATGAGATACTAGAGGGCATACGGTGAGAAGGACAAATGTTAAAGAGATGTGTGGGAAAGTATTTTATCACAGTGGGGGGGTGAGTGCCTAGAACGCACTGCTGAAGATGATGGTTAAAGCAGATACATTGGTGGCAGTTAAAATACTTTTAGATGTGGATATGGATATGCAGAGAATGGAGGGATATGGGTTATGTGCAGGTAGATAATTGATGCTCAGCATCATGTTTGGCACTGTGGGCTGAAATGCCTGTTCTGGTGCTGTACTGTTCTATGTTCCATGTTCTCCAAGAGTTAAGCTATTGTAGCTTTCTCTGGCTACAGAAGTTAAATGTTAAGAATGTGTAACTATTAGCAAACAATTTTCACTGCAAAATACAATAAAACTATTACTCCTTCTTGAATGAGATATGGGCAGCAATAAACCACGGGCTTAGACTTGGCATAACATTCTACCCAGGGCATGACCATCTCCAATCGGAGAGTCTAATGTATAGGAAGGAACTGCAGATGCTGGTTTAAACCGAAGATAGACACAAAACGCTGTAGTAACTCAACGGGACAGGCAGCATCTCTGGAGAGAAGGAATGGGTGACGTTTCGGGTCGAGGCCCTTCTTCAGAGAGTCTAATCACCTTCCTCGCATACTAATCATTCCTGTATTCTTCATGGAAGTGTCCTTAATCTTAGAGTGCAAAGACAATCCTTCACATAATAATCCTCCTTACACACAGGGCAGCACAGTGGCGCAGCGGTGGAGTTGCTGCCTTACAGCGCCAGAGACCCTGGTTCGATCCTGACTACTGCTGCTGTCTGTATGAAGTTTCAACATTCAACCAGTGACCTGCATCGGTAGTCTCCAGATGCTCTGGTTTCCGCCCACTTTCCAAAGTCTGTTCAGGTTTGTAGGTTAATTGATTTCTGCAACTTGTCTCTGGTGCGTCGGATAGAATTGGTGTACGGATGGTCGTTTGTCGGCGCGGACACGGTGGGCCGAAGGCCCTGTTTCCACGCTGTATCTATAAACTATCGATTCCTCCACAGGTGCTGATGAACCGCTGAGTTACTCCAGCACTTTGTGTTTTGCTCAAGATTCCAGCACCTGTGGTTCCTGGTGTTTCTGCAATTCTTGGGGTATTGGGCAGAGCAGTTGCCATAGCAACCTGTGAAGGGTCGACCTGAGACGGGATGCTTTCTATGATGCATCTGTAGAAATTAGTAAGGGTCATTGGAGTCATGCCAAATGTCCTAAGTTGCCACATTATCCTATCTGCTAGATATCCTAAAATATTCCAGTACATTTTGCCAAGCACTCTTTGACATTCCCAAGACAACACTGAATTTGCCTAATGATATCTTGACTAAATAATAGATTCAAATGTGTTCCTGACTGCTCATGTCAGATGAAATTGACTATGGTTCCCTATTTTTCTCATTCCTGGCTCTCGAATAGCAATCTAATGTAGAATTTAGATGGGAAATGTTCAGATGCTGAAGTGCATCTAATTCACGCACGGTAATAGGCAATTGTAGCGTTGGAAAGCACAATTAATATCAAGAAGCGAGCAGGGGAAGTGCTTTATGTTACAATGTGGTCAGCGTGTTATTTCTGGCGAGGTAGATTGATCGTTGATTTTAGCAGTTTTAATTTAGTCTGCTGCTTATTTGCAAGTTGAGCTTCTACCAGAAGGTTAGCCAAGCGTATGAGGGAAATGGGAAAGAGAGGGGTTTGCGAATAGAGTTAGATAAGGTAGAACAGGAGGGGCGGCACAGTTGCTGCCTCAAGGGCCTGTCCCACAGCGGAGACCTAATTGGAGACTTTAGAAGAGTTGCCCTCGACTTATACTCGTAGCATGGTCGACACGAGGTCCTAGGGGGCCTTTGTAACTCCCCTTCATGCTCGAGCATAGTCCCTGCATATTCGAGGCTTCAGATAGGTCGCGGCGTTTTTTTCAACATGCTGAAAAATGCCCGTGAGTAAAAAAAGGTTGCCATGGAAAAAATCGATATTCTTTTACTGGTAGGTTTAGTCGAGGTAGGTCGTAGTAGGTCGTAATGCTATCGTATCTAATCGAAGGCAATCAAAGGTAATCAAAGGTAGTCAAAGGTAAAGCTCGTTGAGAAAAAAAAGGTAAGTAAACCGACCGGTAATGTTAAATGCCCGCTAAACTTTATTAAAAGTAGTCTGGCTTCTTAGAAGTGTCTCCACTCCTCCTCCCCCCTTCTCTCCCCTTTTCCCCCCTTCTCTCCCCTTCTCTCCCCTTCTCTCCCCTTCTCTCCCCTTCTCTCCCCCTTTCTCCCCTTCTCGCTCCCCCCCGCACAACCCCCCCCTCTCCGCGCTCTCTAAAGGACTTATCGTAACTGTGCCAGCCGTCTTTTACCTTCCTGCTCATCGCGGGTGTGAATTTCAGACAGTGCTCCCCCGCTTTCCCTGGCCCCCACCTTTGCAATGTGTTTGTGTGTGTGCGGTTGGTCGATCCGGCTCGCGGTTTCATCGCTGACGGTCGATTCAGCTCGGGGTTTTTCAGGCGAGTGCCCTCGAGCTTGAAGGTCGAAGACAGTCGCTGAAAAGTCGCGTTAGTGGGACAGGACCTCTACAGTGCTTGGGACCCGGGTTCGAACCCATGCAGTCACAGGGGGAAACATACAAACCTGTTTGTACAAGGAATTTGTAGATTCACCGTGTGACCGCATGGGTTTTCTCCGGGTGCTCAGGTTTCCTCCCATGCTCCGAAGACGTACAGATTTGTAGGCTAATTAGCTTGGCAACTTTGTAAATTTCCCCTGGTGTGTGTAGGATAGTGTTCCTGTACAGGGGTGATCCATGGTTAGCGTGGACTCAGTGGGCCGAAGATGCTGTTTCCGTGCTGTATCTCTAAAGTCTTAAGTCTAATCATGAAAGGCCGTTTAGAGCGGATGTGGAAAGAATGTTTCCAGCAATTGTAGAGCCTAGAACCAAAGGGCACAGCCTCAGAATAAAAGGATGTATCTTTAGAATAGAGATGAGGAGAAATTTCTTTAGCCTGATGGTGGTGAATCTGTAGAATTCATTGCCACTGACGGTTGTGGAGGGCAAGACATTTCGTATTTTTAAAGCGGAGATTGATGGGTTCTTATAAGTGAGGGTGTCAAAGGATACACGGAGAAGGCAGGAGAATGGGATTGAGAAGGAAATATAGATCAGCCATGATCGAATGGTGGAGGAGACTCAATGGGCCGAATGGCCTAATGCTGCTCCTATATCTTCTGGTCCTATGGAAGATGTTGTGGTAGGACGATTGATTGGAAGGTGATAGCATGTTTTATTATATTCTGCATACTTTAATCAATCAAATGTCAACAGAAACATTCTAAGTAAACTCAAAGATCTGCACTGTATTTTCTTAGTCAGAATTTATTGGAGACACAATGCACAAGAGAGAGAGAGGCGGGCATTTTGAGCCTAGTGTTAGAGGTGTCAATTAAATATTCTGCTCTGTGCCTAAGAGAGTTGTTCTTCCCAGGAGAGTGCTGTTCCTTTACCATCCAGACTTGAACCTTGCAAAACAGTGCATGAGGAAATAGAAAATAAGCTACAGTACAGGGTACATAAACTGTGCACTATTCTTGCATCCATGGCAGAGATAAGAATACAGAAGTTGGTGGATGAAATAAAATTCACCTTTTCAATTCTCTATCATTTTGGTAAACGCATACTTCAGTGATAAAATCAGTGCCAGCAAAGACGATCAATTAGATCACAACTTACTTAAAAATGATGTGAGGGAACTATTCAATAGTTGATAATTCAGGGAGCCACAAAACTAAAATTACCTGGTTCTCTGATAGGTCTTAACTTATTTATTTACCTCTTCCCAAAATACTTCTCAGAGATACAGTATGGAAAAAACGTTTTAGAGATATAGTATGGAAACAGGCCCTTTGGCTCACCGAGTCCACGTTGACCATCGATCACCCGTTCACACTAGTTCTATGTTATCCCACTTTCCCGTCCACTGCCTATACACTAGGGACAATTTACAGAGGCCAATTAACCTACAAACCCGCAGTGTTTTGGAAAGTGGGAGAAAATGGGAACACCTGAAAGAAACCCATGCGATCACAGGGAGAAAGTGCAAACTCCACACAAACAGCACCCAAGGTCAGGAGTTAACACGGGTCTCTGGTGCTGTACCAGCTGCATCACTGTACCATCAAAAAAATATATAGTTCCTATTAACGAATGTTGTCAGTCGAACACCTGGATTCATAACATTCCATTTCTTTGGACAAGAATCAGAGTGGAAGCCCATTGCAGTAGTCTTCCTTAATGTTAGATTGAAACTATGATATATATTCTGCAGCTAACCACACAGTGGCACAGTAGCACAGCAGTAGATTTGCTGACGTAGGTTGATGTAGATAGTTGCCAATGGAATTCACCGGTCAGCACCGGCGACAACAAGTCACCTGGCGACAACCTACGACAGCACCTACATTAGGAGAAGTCAAGCTACGCTCATTGGCGTCAACCCACTGTCGCCGACTGTCGGTGAAAATTTTTGAACATGTTGAAAATTCAGCGGCGACCAGAAAGACGCTACGACTCTTTGGGCAGCTAAGGAGACTACTCACGACCATACAGGCAACACCCTTGTGGCGACAGCCTAGTCGCCTGTAGTCACCTCAAAAATAGCCTACATGGGACAGGCCCTTTACAGTGCCAGAGACCCAGGTTTGAACCTGACTACGGGTGCCGTCTCTATGGGGTTTGTACGTTCTCCCTGTGGCCTGCGTGGATTTTCTGCGGGTGCTGTAGTTCCCTCCCACACTCCAAAGATGTACAGGACTCCGTGGGTGGAGGAGCATGTTTCTGCGCTGTATCTCTAAAACTAAAACTACAAATAGAGGGATATTATGTATTGTTGACCTTACAGAAATCTCCATTTTGATGGTAGCTCATTAATCCAAAATGTTAATTCTGTTTCTCTTTCCTGAAATATTATTTCCAGCGTGTTCAGTTTTTATCCACCTATTTAAGTTAGAAACACTAGTCTTAAAATTAATATTTTAATAATTTTACAGTAAAATGAACTGAAATACCATAAACTAACATGAAAAAAAACTTCATAAAATTCATTTGAAATAATAACCCTATGGAACGACAAGCCTAAAATCATAAAGTTTGCTGCTTTTAGACGCCAGGAGATTTTTAATAAATAATTATAGTTTGTTACATTATTATAATCTCTTTTTTTAATTCATTGCTCAAAATGAAGGTATAGCTGGTAAGACAACAGTTATTGCTTATTTCCACGTGAACTATTTGGCATCACAATGCCACAGCTGGTAGAGCTGCTGCCTCTCAGTGCCAGAGACCCGGTTTCAAGCTTGACCTCGGGTGCGGTCTATGGGGAATTTGCATGTTCTCCCTGTGACCACATAGGCTTTCTCCGGGTGCTCCAGTTTTCTCCCACATCCCAAAGACGTGTGGTTTTGCAGCTTACACTTTGGCCGCTGTATATTTTCCCGAGTGTGTAGGCAGTGGGTGAGACAGTGGGATAACATAAAACTGGTGTGAACAGGTGATCGATGGTTGGTGTGACTTGGCTTGTTGAAGCGTCTGTGTCCATGCTGTGTCTCTAAACTAAACTAAACTGAACACTACTATGGTCCTTTAAGTTGAGCCACGCCATGGCATAACTGGATTGGAAATTCTAGGAGTTAATCACCGTGGCAATATGTTCCACGCCACGGGCGAAGAACACAGGAATGAAAAAGAGTCCCAACCCAAAATATTGTCTATCCATTCCCTCCACATATGCTGCCTGAACTGTTGGGTTTCTGCACCAACGTTTGCTCAGAATCTCCACCCTGCTGCTGCTGTACTTTATTTGTGGCCGCACTTTCTCTGCGGCTGTAACATTATATTCTGCATTCTGTTTCCTTTCTCTTTTTGCACCACTTGATGAACTCATGCATGGTATGATCTGCCTGGGTAGCACACCAAACGATGTTTTCTCCCTGTATCTATGTACACATGATAATGAACATGATAATAAACAACTACCAAACCAACCTCCCTTCCATTGACTCCATTTACACCTCACGCTGCCTCAGCAAAGCCGTCAACATAATCAAGGATGAGTCGCACCCTGGCCATTTTCTCTTCCCTCTCCCATTAGGCAAGAGGTACAGAAGTGTGAAAACGCACACCTCCAGATTCAGGGACAGCTTCTTCACAGCTGTTATAAGGCAACTGAACCATCCTACCAATAACTGGAAAGCATTCCTGAACTACCATCTACCTTACTGGAGACAATCAGATTATCTTTGATCAGACGTTACTGGCTTTATCTTGCACTAAATATTATTGACATTATTCCCTTTATCATGCATCTGTGGATGGCCGATTGTAATCATGTATTGTCTTTCCGCTGACCAGTTAGGATGCAAAAAAAAGTTTTTCACTGTACCTTGGTGCTTGTGACAATAAATTCAACTCTAATGATCTTTTTCATTACTGATAGTTAGGAATGAGTTAGTGGATGTGGCATGAAGCCATCTTATGCTATCACATATATTATTGGTTTACAACATTAGGGCTTACAAGGTCATGGTATCATGTTGGCTTAGATGAAGCAATAGTGAAGGAACAGAAAACAGTGGATGTGAATATGAGTCCTTTTCTAATTGATAGCCATTCATTAACGAAAGTGCAGTAAAAGATCACATTATTGGGTTCAATTGATGTAAGTATCAAAGAGGGCAGCACGGTGGCATGGCAGGTAGAGTTGCTGCCTCTCAGTGCCAGAGACCAACGTTTGATCCTGACCTGGAGTGCTGTCCGTGCGGTGTTTGCACGTTCTCCCTGTGACCACATGGGTTTTCTCCAGGTGCTCTGGTTTCCTCCCACATCCCTAAGACATGCGGGTTTGTAGATTAATCGGCCTCTGTAAATTGCCCCTAGTGTGAAGGGTGCACATGAGAAAGTGGAATAACATAGAACTGGTGTGATTGATGATCAGAGTGGACTCAGTGGGCCGAAGGGCCTGTTTCCATGCTATATCCCCGAACTAAACTAACCTAAACTAAACTAATGCAGCAGGCTGCCTTACTGTAGAACTTAATGAAAACTATTGAAGATAAAGTCCCACCTCTAAAGCTCTGGTGAATAATCAGATGAAGAATAACATCAAGTTCCTTTGATGCTTTTTGCTGTTTAATCATTTGCTTTTCAGTTCACACAATTATTATATCTACCCACACTGCCAAAATCGGCTTGATCATTAATACAATGACTAATTCATGGAGATGAACATTAAACTGAATATTTGGTTGCTTTTATTTTAGACAGCTTTATTTAGGAAATGCAAAACAAAAAGCATTTTTTTCTCCTGCAAGGACAGGGGTTGGTATATACAAAAAATTAATAAAATAAAATGATTATGGTATTAAATACTGGCATAATGCTGAAAATCGCGGCGTGCCCATATCATCCTGTGCACCACAGGTGGAGATGTGTTATAATGGTCTTCCACAGGAGTGAAATAAATCTGACATTGCATTGTCAGTTGGTGGGACATTTTATATTTACGATAAATTTAATTTTGAAGAAATTCTCGAAATGCATCAGTTAGCAGGATCCATCAAGTGAGATTTAAACGTGCTTCATCGTTTATCACTGCCACTGCAGTTAAGTGTCATATTCCTTGGCAATGGAATTAATTCCCCCAGCAAATAAACAGAATCTCTGCCTTTCGCAAAGAAGGAGTTAATAGTCCAAATGCATGAATGGTGCCAGGATCAGCCCAGAGGATGGAAATGACTTCACATTAATTCAGCAGACCTCTCCACTAATGCACTTTTTATTCCATTTGGATGTGATTACGTGCCTTTGGGCAATTTCCTTGTATGTCTGGGTCCCACAGTGTGCTTGGCAAATGCTTTCTGTGACAGTGGCCTGCTCGACAGCAGGGTTTATTTAATAATAGCTTAGAACGTATGTACCTTTCCCTGACTGGTCAGGCAAACATTTTACATTTTACTGCCTTCTGACCCCCAATGTTGAACGAGCCAGCTCAAGTGTAATACAGTCCACAGGAAGTCACAGCTGGAACCAGGCTTTGCAGAGGTGCATCTAACTTCATTCTGACTGTGAATCGTACATAAATGCAAAAGATACAAATTAATAGTTGTCCTTTAGTTTGGTTTAAAGATGCAGCAAATGGGTATGTATGGGTGATCGTTGGTCGGAGTGGACTCATTGGGCCAAAGGGCCTGTTTCCATGCTCTATCTCTAAATTTAACTGTTGAGTATCATTTATAACCTAACAAAATCTCGATACGAATGCCATGGCGTCATGTTCAGAACAGTTATATTAGCCTAAAATCCTATAGCACCAGGTTCAGGAACAGTTACTTTCCTACAACTTACAGATTCCTGAAACAAATTTATGTTTCTGTGTCTTGACTGAATCTAGGTTCCGTGATGTTCCTGCAAGCATGACTTTCGTTATAAAAGGACACAAAGTGCTGGAGTAACTCCGCAGGTCAGGCAGCATTTCTGGAGAACATGGAAAGGTGACGTTTTGGATCGGGTCCCTTCCGCAGACTGACCATCCTGTCCACGTTCCCCAGAGATGCTGCCTGCTGAGTTACTCCAGCACTTTGTGTCCTTTGGTGTAAATCAGCATCTGCAGTTCCGTGCTTTTTCAAGGTTTTTGTCGTACCATCACCTCACCGTACTTGTGCATATGACAATAAGCTCGACTTGTTTGGACTTGATGCAAGCACACACCTTCACATGAGAGCAATTTACAGTGGCCAAATAACCTACCGAGTGCCATGCGTTTGTAAGTGAGAGGAAACCAAAGGACCCAGAGGAAGCCAACACAATGAACAAACTCCACATAGTCAGGGACAAATTCCACTCTGTCTGAAGAAAAGTTTTGAACCGAACATCACCTATTTCTTTTCTCCAGGAATGCTGCCTGACCCATTGAGTTATTCCAGCACTTTGTGTATATATTGGTGTAAACCAGCATCTGCAGTAACTTCCTACGCTTCCTGTCTTCAGGATATGGGAAGAAACTGGAGCACCCGGAGGAAACGCACGTGGTCACAGAGAGAATATGCAAACTCCAGATAGACAGCACACAAGGTCAAGTTTGAATTTGGTCTTTGGTGCTGTGAGGTCTATCTTCCACACAGACAGAGCTCGGGCTGAATTATATAGAAGCACACGCTGAATATTTGCACAACTAAGATCATCTATCAAGCTTCCCCCACTGCACGAGTGCTTTCTGCCAAGAAAGGTTCATCGGGCACGATTTGTTAGCTAAGAGAGAGGTGGCATCTTTACTACCTCTGCCACAGTGCCACCCATAAGATGGAGATTAATTCGCAAAGTAAAATAAAAAGGAGCATTAGATGCTGGTTTACACCAAAGATAGACATAAAGTGCTAGAATAACTCAAAGGGTCAGGCAGCATCCGTGAAGAACATGGATAGGTGTCGTTTTGGGTCGGCACTCATCTTCAGATTTTGTGAGTTCCGTGATCCACGTGGAGCATGTTCCACAGTCCCTATTGGTTGAAGCAGCCTATATGACATTAATAAAGACTATGAATGGTTTTTGATGCTGCTCCCATCACCTCTCAGGGTGTTAATGAGCTGTTAAAATCATGTCTACTGGTTCCCTGGGTGGACAGGATGCACAGTGATGAGGGACCAACCTCTCGACCACGGGATGGAGGAGTTCACGGAGGTCTTGGCGATGACCTTCATTACAGCAAACAGCAGGAGGTGCTGTATACTTTGTCTGGTACCAGTGATTACAAAAAATAACAGGATCATTATCTACGTTTCTTAGACCATTTCACAGTTGACTGGAATTCTAAACAGAAACATCTTGGTGTAATTGAGCAGAAAATGATTCTCTGCAAACAAGCCTGCCTCTTGGAAATGAGTAACTTAAGAAAAAAGCCATCTGCTCCAAATAACATAATATTGCTTCACATTTTAAAGAAGAATGAAACACTTCCTGCATTATTCCCAGAAAGAAAAAAACAAAGGAGAAAGTCAGGGAGCAATGTAGCTACAATTTCAAATATCCAATATTTATTTTGCTTTCATGAAAATTATCTCAATTTCAAAAAACAAGATGGTTCATCCTTCTCTTCGGTTATTAAAGAGAGGATATACACAGAATGTTGGAGTAACTCAGTGGGACAGGCAACATCTCTGGAGAGACGGAATGGGTGACGTTTTTCGGGTCGAGACCCTTCTTCAGACTGATGTCAGGGGGGGAATGGGCTGTACAGAGATAGAATGCAGTGGGAGACAGTAAGACTGGTAGGAGAATTGGGAAGGGGGAGGGGATTGAATGAGAGGGAAAGCAAGGGCTACTTGGAGAGAAGGAATGGAATATTAAAGAGAGGACATCTATTGTGAATACCTTACATGTATGCGTCAGTTTGGCACATGGAGTTTTTTATTTTGAACACAGGATTCATCACATCTAAAATGTCTTCTTCAGAGAAGAGCCTTCAGATTAAATATCATGCAACCTCTTTGTAATTTTCAAGAGGTGTTAACATCAAAGTTGATGTTTTTACTGCAGAAGAGTGAAATTACTAAAAGTAAATAATTGTGATGATTTGTACTTTGCTTTGGTATGGCATAATCTACCGGCTAACGATGTCCCTTCCTCAGAAAAGTTAAAACAAAATGCAAACTACATAGAAATGCATCAACACGGCATCTTTTGGAGCAGCCCTCCGCCCCCCCCCCCCCCCCCCCCCCACCCTCCTCAGCTCAGAATATCATGGAAAATAGACACAACATGTTGGAGTATCTCAACTGGTCTGGCAGCATCTCTGGAGAAAAGGAATAGGTAACGTTTCGGGTCGAGAACTTTCTCAAAATATTATCAAGCACTGAAGAGAGCGATACAGTGGGTGGCACAGTGGGACAGCGATAGAGTTGCTGCCTTACAGCGTCAGAGACCCAGGTTCAATCCTGACTATGAGTGCCATCTGTGCGGAGCTTGTATGTTCTCCCTGTGACTGCGTGGGTTTTCTCCGGGTGCTCCGGTTTCCTCCCACATTCCAAAATTGTGCAGGTTATTAGGTTAATTGGCTTCTGTAAAAATGTGTCCCTAGGTGTAAGATAGAACTACATTGTAGGATAGTACCAGTGTAAAAGCGATCGCTGGTCAGCGCAGACTCGCTGGGCCGTGGGTCCATGCTGTATCTCTGAACTAAACTGAACTAAAACTATTAGAAGCTGCTGCTTCACAGCTCCAGAGACCCCAGTTTAACCCTGACCTTGGATACTATTGGTGTGGAGTTTGCATGTTTTTCCTATGACTACTGAGATTCCTCCTGGTGCTCAGTTTCCTCCCACATTCCAGGGACGTGCGGATTGGTAGGTAAACTGACTGCTGTAAATTGCCCTTAGCATTTGGGTGAGTGGTAGAATCTAGGGGAAAGTGAGGTGAAAGCAGGGAGAATTAAATGGAGAGTCGAGGAACTGCAGATGCTGGAATCTAGTGTAACCAACAAAGTGCTGGAGTAATTCCATGATTCAGGCAGCATCTCTATAGGATATGGACAGGCAATGTTTCGGGTAGGGATATTTCTTCAGACAGTATTAAAGGGGATTAGTGTAGGAGTGCTATAAATGGATGTTTGGTAGTTGGCATGGACTTAGTGGGCTGAGGGGACTGTTTCTGTACTGTATGATTCTGTGAATCTCTGACAAATCTCCCTTCAGCTTGGGGTACCACTCATACCAGAATATGTCCATACACTGATGTGGTGTTCATGAGGGTAAATGCACTCTTCTCCAAGCTAATTCCCAACGCAGTGAAACAAAGACAGACAGGTTGAAGCAGTCACATGCCCTTCATAGGAAACTGGCCCTTCGGCCCAACTTGTCCATGTCAACTAAGATGCCCCATCTACACATCCCACCTGTCCCTATATGGCCCATATCCCTCTAAACATTTCCTCTCCATGTACCTGTCCAAATGTATTTTAAATGTTGTGATAGTACCTGCCCCAACTACATCCTCTGCAGCTCGTTTCACACACTCACTGTGTCAAAATGTTGCCACCATGTTCTTATTAAATCTTTCCCCCCTCACCTTAAACCTATGTCCTCACCTTCTTGATTCCCCTACTCAGGCTAAAGGACTCGGTGCATCAACCCTATCAATTCCCCTCTATAGGATCACACCTCAATCTCCTGCATCCCATGTTCCCAGTGTTGGGTGGAGTCCAGAAACAGGAGCCACAGTGTAAGAATAAGGGGTAGGCCACAGAGAGTTGTGAATTTATGGAATTCTCTGCCTTTGAAGGCAGTGGAGGCCGATTCGATGCATTCAAAAGAGTGTTAGATAGGGCTCTTAGGGCTAGCAGAATCAAGGGATATGGGGTGAAGGCAGGAACGGGGTACTGATTGTGGATGATCAGCCTTGATCACATTAAATGGCGAAGCTGGCTCGAAGGGCCGAATGGCCTACACCTGCACCTATTGTCTATGTATCTACAGTATCAATGAATAAAGTCCTAGCCTGCCCAATTTCTCTCTATAGCTCAAGCTCTCAAGTCTTGACAACATCCTCGTAAACCTTCTCTGCACTTTTTCCAGCTTAACAACAGCCATCCTTTAGCAGGGTGACAAGAACTGACCACAATACTATAAAGGCAGTTTCACCAACAGCTTGTACGAAAGTTTCAGAGTAAAGGGCCTGTCCCACTGTATGAGGTAATTCAAGAGCTCTCCCGAGTTTAAAAAAAATCAAGCTCGTGATAAGTATGTAGAATGTAGGTAGCGGCTACGTCGGAGCTCGTGGATGTCCCGTAGCGGCACGTAATGCTAACGGCAGGTACTCGGGAAACGCGGTAACTCGTGAAGTTTTTCCAGCACTGTGAAAAATGTCCACGAGAGCCCCAAGTACCTACGAACGGCTATTACCGTAATTCTCCGAGTTCGTATCAGGGGAAACTCGGGAGACCTCTTGAATTACCTCGTACAGTGGGTCAGGCCCTTAATCTTACTTACTTCATTGCAGTAAAGTGTATCAAAATGAAACAAGAAGCAGGGAAGCGTTTAACTCCCTGAGTATAGAGCAAATGGTCATCTGACCTGAAAGAGTCAGATTCTTTGTCTGCATTTGTATCGCCATTCCATGCAATTTTACAGTCATAAATTGGCTGATTGCCCAATTAGCTAAATGATTCAGAGCAGATGGTGTTGTGCACTCTCTCGGTTTCATCTCTTAGTCTTTGTCAGTCTAAGCAGTTAGATAATCAACAGTCATGCTCTGGTGAGACCCAAGGTCAGTGTCTTGATGCTGCGGAAATTACCAGGTCTATTTGGCCGTATCCATTGTCACTGGTATTCAATGGATGACTGAAGACCTCATATTTAGAAGAATGAGGGGACACCTCATTAAAAAATACAGAGTCGTGAAAGGCTTGGATATAGTGGGTGTGGAGAGGATGTTTTCAATAGTGGGAGAGTCTAGGACTGGAGGTCATGGCCTCAGAATTAAAGGATGTTTTTTTATGAAGGAGATGAGGAGAAAAGTCTTTAGTCAGAGGGTAGTGAATCTGTGGAATTCTTTACCACAGGAGGCTGTGGAGGTCAAGTCAGGTGGATATTATTAAGGCATAGATAGATAGATTCTTAATTAGTGCAGGTGTCAGATGGGGAGAAGACCAGAGAATGGGGTCAGGAGGGAGAGATAGATCAGCCATGATTGTATGGAGGAATAGACTTGATGGGCTGAATGGCCTAATTCTATTCTTATCACCTATGACTTTATGACCTTATGACTGCATGCATATGGCCATGTGAAGTAGCATGAGCAGAACTCCAGGCTGTCTGAATTCCCTTCATCATAGAGTCATAGAGCTGTACAGCATAGAAACAGGCCTTTTGACCCACCTTGTCCATGCCAACCAAGATGGCATTCTGGGTTAGTTCCATTTGCCTGCATTTGCCACATAGCCCTCTAAAGCCTTCACATCCGTCTACCGGTTCAAATGTCTTTCAAAAGTCATCATGGTATCTGTTTTTATAGCTTCCTCTGGCAACTCATTCCAGATACGGACTACCCCCTGATTGAAAAAGTTGCCTCTGAGGACTTATATCTCTCCCCTCTCACCTTAAGACATTCAATAACATCATTGCTGTGTAGAAAGTAACTGCAGATGCTGGTTTACACGAAAGATAGACACAAAATGCTGGAGTAACTCAGAGGGTCAGGCAGCATCTCTGGAGAAAAGGAATATGTGACGTTTCGGGTCGAGACCCTTTTTAGGAAGCATCGCTGACCCAATTGTAACTTCAGCATTTATTCTCGCCTATCCGTGAGGACCTTTTACCCCCTCAGTTATCTGCCTGTGTCCTAAAATCATGCAACAACCCTGCCTCCACCTCCCTTTGAGAAAATTTGTTTGCAAAGATTCACAATCCACTGAGAGAGAGAAAAAGATCACCTTATCTCTGAATTAAACAGAAGACCCGTTATTCTAAATCAGACGCCCACTAGTTGTGGATTTTCCCCAAGAACAAACATTCTAGATGCATCTCTTGGTCAAGTACCCATGGGATGTTATATGTTTTAACCAATAACCCTCTCACTCATCTAAATGGTAGCAGATACAAGGTTACTCTATCCGACCTGTCATCATAAGACAGCCCAACCATTGGCTGGTAAAATTAGTCGCACTGCCTGAAATTTCAGCAATACATATTTTTTTTCTAAAAATTATTTTGATGCAACAAAGTTGAGTGGAATCATTTCTTGGCTATGATATATCTTGCAACATTATATTTAAGCTTTTCGTTACATTGTGTGCATTAGGGCACACTTTCGTTGTTCCCTTTAGATTTTAACCTCTGAAGCAGTGTTGTGAAGTCAATAGATAATAGACAATAGTTGCAGGAGTAGGCCATTCGGCCCTTCGAGCCAGCACCGCCGAATGGCCTACTACTTATATATTCCTTGCAAGCCATCTCCCTGAAGATTTAGGAGCCCAACGTTGACATTTGGGGGAACAGTGAGTTCAGGAAGACTTTTGGTAAAGCATAGAATTAATTTGACTAAGCAGAGAGTTATTGGAAGTGCTAGGATAGATAAGACAGGCCAAATGGCCACCTCCTTTGTTTCAGGATTCTACCGTAACATGGGCGCAGCGGTAGAGTTGCTGCCTTACAGCACCGGAGAACAGGGTTCAATCCTGACTACGGGCGTCGTCTGTATGGAGTTTGCACGTTCTCCCCATGACCATGCGGGTTTTTCCCGGGTGCTCCGGTTTCCTCCCACATTCCAAAGAATACAGGTTAATTGCCTTCTGTAAATTGGCCCTGCTGTGTCGGATAGACCTAGTGTACGTGTGATTGCTGGTGAATGTGGACTTGGTGGGCCGAAGGGCCTGTTTCCATGCTGTATCTCTAAACTAAACTATACTGACCTATACGAGTATAACATCACTTCTTCAATGTGAATAAATTGAATTGAACATTATCACAAAGGCACCATTAATGTCAGTTCACAACACTGCAGATCCATACTGACTTGATTACTGTTTTAACTGTATTTCTCTGCCTTAACAGCCTGCACAATTACAGAAGGATAAGGGTCTCTCTTTCCCATCTGTATCACTGATGATAGTTGGCTTTAAGTAGTGTCAAACTGTTTATTTTTGTATCTACTCAGTAAGATGGCTGATGCTGCATTAGCAAAGAGGCACCCTGAGGTGAGAGGAGATTGCTAAACTGAAGATACTCTGCACAGCACAGTCTTGGTTATAATTTAGTGCCTTTCATTGCCGAATATGCACCGAATAAATGTTTTACCTGCTCCAACGTTACAGGCACATTTGACACAACAACACGACTAATAAATGTGCAATAAGTTATCAGTTTCTCCAGATAAACCAGAGAAAGACGGTATAGAAACTAAAGTCCATGGTAGTGCATTGCTGTGGTAGGGTTGTGCAGAGTGATTCAAGAATCTAATGTGTGACGGGAGGAAACAGTTCTTGAACATAAAGGTAACGGCTCTCAAGCTCCTGTATCTTCTCAATGGTAACAGTGAGAAGATAGACATAAAAAGCTGGAGTAACTCAGCGGGACAGGCAGCATCTCTGGAGAAAAGGAATGGATGATGTTTCAGGTCGAGACCCATTGTTGTCTGAAGAAGGGCCTCAACCCGAAACCTCACCCATTCCTTCTCTCCAGAGATACTGCCTGGCCCGCTGAGTTACTCCAGCTTTTTGTGTCTATCTTCAGTTTAAACCAGCATCTGCAGTTCCTTCTTACACAGTGAGAAGGGAGCCTGGCCAGGGTAATGTGGGTCTTTGATGATGTTCATAAAGTTCATAAATGATAGAAGCCGAATTAGGCCATTCAGCCCATCAGCCATTGCTGATCTATCTTTCCCTCTTAATCCCATTCTCCTGCCTTCCCACATAGCCCGGACACCTGTACTGATCAAAATGGTAAATGTCTTCTTGAGGCACCACTTCATGTAGATCCCTTCAATGGCGAGGAGGTCAGTATCTCTGATGGACCGGGCAATATCCACCATTTTCTGCAAACTCCTCTGATCTTGAGGGTTTAGATTTCCAAACACGGCTCAGCCCTAGAATCACTGCCCTACAGCGCCACAGACCCGCGTTAGATCCTGACTATGGGTGCTGTCTGTCTAGTGTTTGTACGTTCTCCCCATGACCTGCATGGGTTTTCCCCGGGCACTCCGGTTTCCTCCCACACTCCAAAGACATACAGGTTTGTAGGCAAATTGGCTTTGGTAAATTGTAAAATTGTCCCCAGTGTGTAGGATAGTGTTAGTGTGTGGGGATCACTGGTTGGCACGTACTTGGTGGTTTGAAGGGCCTGTGCCCATGCTGTACCTCTCAACTAAACCAAACCAAACCAAACCAAACCAAACTAAAATGGCGTGATGCAACTGGTCAGTATATTCTTCACCGTCCCCCTGTAGAAATTAGACAGAATATTTTGCGATTTGCCAAATCTCCTGAAACGTGTGAGGAAGTAGAGGTGTTGAAGAGCTTCCCTTTTTGTTTGCATCGCTGTGCTGGGCCCAGATCATCAGAGCTGTCCATGCCCAGGAACATGAAGCTCATGGTTCCCTCAGCCACCGTCACGCCAGTGAAGACAGGGGCATTTAAACAAATAAAAATACTGTTTTCAAATGCTTTGTAATAATACAGAAGTGAATGAATCTCAATGCATGTACAACTGCACAGGGCTTCCCTAGCGTGAAATCAGCAGAGCTAATCCAATTTCATGAAGTGCAGTTCATCTCTATTCTAGAGTGCCTCTCGTTACAGATGGATTACAGTTCAAAGATAGTTCTCAGCCTGAGACAAATGCTATTGGATATATCTGGGAGTAAATGTATTCTCCCTCAAGCTTTTTCTCCCTTTAACTTCATGTAAATCAAACTCTGTGTAAACTACTGAAACGTGCTAATACTGTGATGGATCTGTTGCAGTTCAGGCTAAAAGTGGTGCCTCAGAGCTAACGTCTGGTGCTGCTCCATTGCACTGGCAGTCTTTGCATTAAAATGTGTGAAAGGTAAGTCGGTGCCAAATGGGAAATAATCCCCTTAGCCAAGCATCCCATTGAAGAGGATAGGTGTGTCTGAAGCTGGTGCACTGTAGGGCGATGTGTATTTCACAACGTAGCAGTGCAAAACTGTTTAAGTACTCAACATAAATAGAACGCAGAAGTGTCAATGGAGTTACATTTCATAAAACACCATTTATTTTTGTTATCAATAGCAAGGCATGGACCAGCAGCTTCAATAGCTGCACAGGGAGATTCTCCCTATTATTGGAACAGATAAAAAACCCAACAAGTGGCTGGAGAATAATAATCACAACCAATGGTTTCCAACCACCGGGGGTGAAATAAGATGTTGTTACCACTCGCTGGTGTGTCATAAAGTTTATTATGTGACAAAATAATATTGCAGCAGAAGTCATTATTCTCTCTCTGACTGCCTTTAGAAACATAGAAACATAGAAAATAGGTGCAGGAGGGGGCCATTTGGCCCTTCAAACCAGCACGGCCATTCATTGTGATCATGGCTGATCATCCACAATCAGTAACCCGTGCCTGCCTTCTCCCCATATCCCTTGATTCCGCTAGCCCCTAGAGCTCTATCTAACTCTCTTTTAAATTCATCCAGTGAATTGGCCTCTGCTGTCTTCTGTTGTAGAGAATTCCACAAATTCACAGCTCTCTGGGTGGAAAAGTTTTTTCTTATCTCAGTTTTAAATGGCCTCCCCTTTATTCTTAGATTATGGCCCCTGGTTCTGGACTCCCACAAAATTGGGGGGAAAAATTCCTGCACATAGCTTGTCCAGTCCTTTTATAATTTTATATGTTTCTCTAAGATCCCTCTCATCCTTCTAACTTCCAGTGAATACAAGCCCAGTCTTTCCAATCTTTTCTCATATGACAATCCCGCCATCCCAGGGATTAACCTCGTGAACCTATGCTGCTCTGCCTCAATAGCAACGATGTCCTTCCTCAAATTAGGAGACCAATTAGGTCACCCAAGTGGGACAGCCCCTTAAGGATGTGGGGGGAAACAGGGAGAACGTGCAAACTCCACACAGACAGTACCCGAGGTCAGAATCAAACTCATACTCTGATGCTGCGAGGTAGCAGCTCTGCCAGTTGCATAATGGTGCAGTCCGTTGCTCCACTGTACCGCCCTTAGTGAGAGGTGAGAGGTGAAAGGTGAAGTGGGAGGGGAAGGACAGGAGCCTGAGGGGCGACTTTTTCACACAGAGAGTTGTGGCTATATGGAATGACTTGCTAGAAGAAGTGGTTGAGGCAGATACTATAAGAACATTTATAAGTCATTTTGATCGGTAAATGGACAGGAAAAGGGATGTGTACCAAATGTGGGCAGATGAGAGTAACATAGAGCATCTTGGTCCGCATGGACAAGTTAGGCCGAAGGCCCTTTTTCCATGTTGTAATTTTAATTGCTTAATTGGTTACTGTAAATTGCTGTTGCTGTGTAAAAGAGAGGTAGAATCAGGAGAGAGTTAAAGAGAATTTAGAAATAATTTTAAAAATGGGATCAACTTGGGATGAGTGTAAATTTGTGATTGATATAAACACGGTTTCAATGGACATTTCTGTGCCATATTTGATTTTATGACTATATGAATCTTATGAACCCTATTATATGGTACATCATGCCTGGAGGTTGTGTGGAAACAGGCCCTTCAGCCAAACAAGTCCATGCTGACCATTAATCATCTAATTACACTAAATGCGCAACACAAATTTTACCCTCATTGTGTCTATCCTCATGCCATGCCTTGGTGTGTTGTAGACTCTCTGATAGCTATTAGCTCCATGATTCATCAACACCTCCACCATCACTGAGTTCTGGAACTAATAGCACAGCAGACAACCAACTAGATAGCTTTACTTTACACTTGACTTTAGATACAGTGTGGAAACAGGCCCTTTAGTCCACCGAGTCCGCGCCGACGAGCGATCACCCCGTACACCAGCACTATCTTACACACTAGGGACAATTTACAATCTTACCGAAACATATGGACCTGCAAAACTGTACATCTTTGGAGTGTGGAGAAAGCCAGAGAAAACGCATGCAGTTCTCCACAGGCAGAACATACAAACTCGGTACATCAGCACCCATGGTCAAGATTGAACCTTTCTATATTGATCAGATTATGGTGGAGAGAGTCAGATGCTTCAAATTCCTTGTCGTGCATAGTTTTGATGATCTTTCTGCGACCCAGCTCACTGATGCAATTATAAAGAAAGCCCATCAATGTCTCTGCTTCCAGAGAAGATTACGTAGATTTGATATGTCAGTGAGGATTCTCTTGAACTTCTACAGGTGTATAGTAGAGAGCATATTGACTGGTTGCATCACGACCTGGTTTGGCAACTTGAATGCCCAGGAATGTAGAAGACTACAAAAATATGGTGAACATTGATCAGTCCATACTGGGTTCTGAACTCCCCACCATCGAAGGGATTCACAGGAGTCACTGCCTCAAAAAGGCAGCCATCATCATCAGAGACCGCACATCACCCTGGCCACAGACTCATTTCACCACGGCCATTGGGACAAAGGTACAGGAGCTTAAAAATTGTAACGTCCAGGTTCAGGAACAGCGTCTTCCCTACAGCCATTAGGCTATTAAACACTACAACCTCCAAATAACCTCTTCTGAACTACATAAATTTAGGGGCATTGGTTATTGTTTGTTTGTGTTTTACATGTACGTATGTGTGTGTGTATGTGTGTGTGTATATATATGTATGTGTGCATATATATATACATATATATACATAAAATGTTCAGTATGTTGTTGTTGTTCGTCCTTCGTAGTCGAAGAAGACCATGACTAGTGTTTTGTTTGTGTGTCCAGAGGTGACAGATGAGACCGATCCAGGCTGGGAAGGCTCGCCCGCAAATGGGACACAATTGGGTGGGTGCAGCTTGAGAAGTTGAAGTGGCTCGAGCCTTATGCGCGTTTCTTCTGAGTTTCTGCAGTGCGCTTCTTCTCAGCTGCACGCGCTCCTGTGGTGATCTTGCTTTGCCCAGTTGGGCGGTACGGGTCCTGAAGTCATAACTTGCGCTTGACTTGGATTAAACTGAGGGAGTGTTGTGCAAATCGTCAGCCTCACTCTCTCGACCCGGCCTATCTGGATCCAGTGGCAAGAGATAGTGAAGACGGCTGGCGATAGGTCAGGATGCAGTGGATGGCCACCTGTGTTCTACGTGGACATTGTGCCCTAATTGCGCTCCACGACGCTTTGCTGGGTCCACCTTCCTACCCGTTGGACCGCCAAACGGTGGTCTCCTCCGTGTATTCCACCGGATCCAGTCTTCACCTTTCCTGAATTAAGTAATAGCCACAAGGCAGTGGAGGTTTGCATTTGGTGTTTTCCTTCATCCCTCCATGGTGCTATATGGCGGACGCCTGTGCGTGACGTTGTTTAATGTGGGAGACCGGTGCACAAGCATGGTCCTTGACTGATCTGGGTCAGAATCCAGTGGCATGGAGTCCAAGACGACCGGAGACCATTTTCTGCTGAAGCCATCATCCTCCACCTGTTCTACCGTTGAGGTCTTGGTTGGATTGCTCTTTGTCAGAGACCTCCCCCTCAACCTTACCGCCATGGGTGACCCTACCAGGAGCATGGCTCCAGACAGCATCGCTCTCAGGATCTCAGGTCCATACAAGCTTCTCCACCACGGCAAGGTGACAATCCACGGAGAAGCTGTGTATACACACATATATATAGAAATAAATATATGTGTGTGTATGTGTATGTATATGTGTGTGTATGTGTATATACGCACTGAACATTTTTTCTCATTTATTTTATAGTTTACAGTGTACTATGTTTACATATTCTGTTGTGCTGCTGCAAGTAAGAATTTATTTGTTCTATCTGGGACATATGGCAATAAAACACTCTTGATTCTTGACTCGACCCAGGTTTCTGGCGCTGTAAAGGGCCTGTCCCACTTTCACGACCTAATTCACGACCTATTTTACTCGTGGACATTTACCATCAGGCTAGAAAAATGCCCCGACCTACTTGATGCCACGAGTACCTACGACTAGCATCACGACCTACCTACGACCTCCTACGACCTTGTGATGACCATGCTGCGAGTATGAGTCAATGGCAAACTCGGCAGAGGTCGTGAATTAGGTCGTGAAAGTGGGACAGGCCCTTAAGGCAGTAACTCTACCAGTGCAACACTGCACCTCCCCGCCCCAAGAGCTCTTGGCAGTTTTATTCGATGCAGTAATTGTATGTTTCTAGCACTTGTGTATTTTTCCAGGAAATAAAATGTGAAATGAGAGAATCTCCAGGATTATTGTTACCATTTCAACAATGAAACACGCTTAAGGGTTCCATGGAATAAAGGTTTTGGAGAGGCACAGCTAATGGATCTGCTGTTCTATGGTCAAATCTTTCAGCTATTTGATTTCAGCAACAAGTTATGTTGGTGAGTAGGGTTCTATTGACAGATCATTGATCTGAAACGTTAGTTGGATTTTATTCCCTGCAGGTACTGTCTGACCTGGTGAATATCCCCAGAATTTTCTGTTTTCTTTTGACCCTAGTGCAATGTTTTGAGCAAACATCAGGCTAATATTAGGCAATGTGGCACTTTGCTGAACTTTTGCTTATCGCTGCATTTTCCAGAGAATGATAGAGTGCAGTAACATTGCAACAGAATTTTGCTGACGTGGTGAAAGATTCTGTTGGTGAGCCATCCATCCCCTTCTCTCTCCATCCCCTTCCCTTTCCCGGTTCTCCCACTAGTCTTACTGTCTCCACCTACATTCTATCTTTGTCCCTGCCCCTCCCCTGACATCAGTCTGAAGAAGGGTCTCGACCCGAAACGTCGCCCATTCCTTCTCTCCAGAGATGCTGCTTCACCAGCGGAGTTACTCCAGCATTTTGTGTCTTTGTTCAATATTAAGCTGGAAAGAGTGCAGAGCAGATTTATGAGGACATTACCTGGACCTGAAGGACTGAGTTGTAGGGGGAGGTCGGGAAGGCTAGGACTTATTCCTTGGAGTGTAGGGCACAGAGGGATGATCTAATGGAGGTGTATAAAACCAAGAAGGGCATAGTATGATTTCATCATAGGATGAATGTACAATATCTTTTTTTCCCGGGGTTGGGGAATCAGGAACTAGAGGGCAGAGATTTAAAGTGAGAGTGGAAATATTTAATAAGAATCTGAGGGGCCACCTTTTCACACAGGGTGGTGGGTATATGGAACGAGCCGACAGAGGAACAGAGACACTTCCTCGCAGAACTGGAGATATTGTCCCTGTTATTGAGGCTGGAACAATAACTACGTTTAAAAGACATTTGGACAGGTGCAAGGATAGGAAAGGTTGAGAGGAATATTGGCCAAATTCTGGCAAATGGGAGACAGGCATCTTAGTTGGCATGAACAAGTTGGGCCGAAGGGACTCAGGTCATGCTGAATGACTCGATGACTATCGGTCAAATGACTCTAATATGGCAAAGGATTGCAACAGCACACATCTAACTATGATGAACTTGCTGACTCTCCCCTGACTCTCAGTCTGAAGAAGGGTCTCGACCCAAAACGTTGCCCATTCCTTCTCTTCAGAGATGCTGCCTGTCCCACTGAGTTACTCCAGCAATTTGTGTCTAACTTTGGTGTAAACCAGCATCTGCAGTTCCTTCCTATATATACTGTATGAAGTTAGTCTAGGCTCAAAGCAGAGACATCTAAACTTACATTCCTCTCAACGCCACCCCCACCTCTGTGGTTTAATTCACTCATAAGATAATTGCACAATAGGTGATTTTTTAGTACCCTCACTTAAACATTCATTTAAAATGGAACCGTGCAGTCATTCATTAACCTGTGTGAAAGATGAAAAGAAATCCTGGTAGGAAATCAGTGATTATGTGAAGAATGAGTTTCCCAAACAATGTTAGAACGAGTCACCGCAGATTGTCTGAATCACTTTGTATCATTGTTGAGACAGCTATTATTGAGAACCATTAAAATTAGAATGCATCGTTATTTCAGACTAGTGCCGATTATTGCAGTTCAAAAGGTGCAGAAGAAAGAATAAGTAGATATAATCAAGTTATACTAAGCAGTTATCCATCAACCTGCTGGGTTTCCGGGGATCAGGTAGTCTCCTATAGGTTTGGTCATTAGATTAAGAGATGGCATAAATTAAATGGAGAAAATGGCAATGAGTAATTGTTTGAAGAAGGCACCTGCATCCAGGATAAGGTTAAAGATAGCTGGCAGACACACTGTGTGAAAAGGAAAATGACAAGCTTTGAGATAAAGCATCAAAAGGTACGGAAGAGATCTTTATCTTGTTTAACCTTTCACTTTAATGGTTCTTGCTTAAGTGTCATTCTCGATTACAGCCATCCCTTCCAACCTCTGAGGGAGAATCCAAAAGAATAGAAGGGAAGTTTTCCTCAGCGTCCTTTAGAGATACAGCACAGAAACAGGCCCTTCGGCCCATCGAGTCTGCACTGACCAGCGATCCCTGCTGATTAACACTATCCTACACACTAGGGACAGTTGTTACAAACCAAGCCAATTAACCTACAAACCTGTACGTCTTTGAAGTGGGAGGATACTGAACATCTTGGCGAAAACCCATGCTGTAACAGGGAGAACATACAAACTTCGTAAAGACAGCACCCATAGTCGGGATTCAACCCGGGTCTCTGGCGCTGTAAGTGCCGTAAGGCAGTAACTCTACCACTGTGCCACTATGCTGCCCATTTGTTGAGTGCTAACCAGTCAGCGGAAAGACAATACATGATTACAATCGTGCCATCCACAGTGTATAGATACATGATACAGAGAATAACTTTTAGTGGAAGATAAAGTCTAGTAAAGTTCAACCAAAGGTAGTCCGACAATCTGCAATGAGGTAGATAGTAGTTCAGGACTGCTCTCTAGTTATTGGTAGGATGGTTCAGTTGCCTGGTAGATAGCAAGGGAAGAAACTGTCCCTAAATCTGGAGCAGTGCATTTTCACACTTCTATTTGCCCAATGGGAGAGGGAGGAAGATGAAGTGACTAGGGTATCGACTCATCCTTGATTATGCTGGTGGCCTTGCCAAGGCAGCGTGAGGTGTAACTGGATTCAATGGAAGGGAGGTTGCTTTGAGTGATGGTCTGGGCTGTGTCCACAATTCTGTGCTCAATACTACAATTCGAGATAGTACAATTCAAAATTAATTGCATAGATCACAAATTGCTGGAGTAACTCAGTGGGTCAGGCAGCATCTCTGGAGGACATGGATAGGTGATGTTTTGTGTGAGGATCCTTCTGAAGAAGGGTTGCTGAGTTGCTCCAGCACTTCGAATTCAACGCAGGATTCCAGCATCTGCAGTTCTTTGTGTCTACATTCAAAATGGCTTCAATGGCTGGGAGGCACAAAGGCAACTAAACCCAGTGAAAAGTGCTGCAGAAACTCTCTTGGACCCACAATACCTCAACACTGGTCAAGAAGGCTCACCAGCATCTCTTCTTCCTGAGGAGACTAAAGAAGGTCCATCTGTCTCCTCAGATTCTGGTGAACTTCTACCGCTGCACCATCGAGAGCATCCTTACCAACTGTATCACAGTATGGTATGGCAACTGCTCTGTCTCCGACCGGAAAGCACTGCAGAGGGTGGTGAAAACTGCCCAACGCATCACCGGTTCCTCACTCCCCTCCATTGAGTCTGTCCAGAGCAAGCGATGTCTGCGAAGGGCGCGCAGCATCGTCAAGGACTGCTCTCACCCCAGCCACAGACTGTTTACCCTCCTCCCATCCAGGAGGCGCTACAGGTCTCTCCGTTGCCAGACCAGCAGGTCCAGGAACAGCTTCTTCCCTGCGGCTGTTACACAACTTAACTCTGCACCTTGGTGATTGCCAGTCACCCCCCCCCCCCCCCCCCCGGACACTCCTTCCCCCAGAAAAATTGCACTACTGCTACTGTATGTACATATATATATTTTACTGTTCCATTATTCTATGTTCGCTCTTCTGGGTGAGATGCTAACTGCATTTCGTTGTCTCTGTACTGTACACTGCACAATGACAATAAAGATTGAATCTGAATCTGAAAATTAATAACAATTAATAACAATGATGAGATTCATTGCTTTTGATAATGATCCAACTGGTATGGAAAAAAAAGATGCAGCAGAAAAATTACAAACCACAATTGATTGTTCGTCCACTGGTGTGGTAAGAATTACTACAAGGTTCTGTCCTCAGTAACTTTGTTCACAGAACTTTTATGGCTTTCAAGAGGCTCAGAGGTCTCTTGAAGCAACTTGTTTAGGCATTGGATTGTAATTGAGTGAGGTAAACTGTTTGCACATCGAAAAACGGTCATACTATTTGAATGGGCTTTGTAAGACTCAGGAATATAACCATGCAGCCAAGGGTAATATATTTACGCATAAGCTGTCTGATCTTTTCCAGCTGTCTCCTCTATCCAAAGCTGATTCCATCTTCACATTCTGAGATTTCAGACAGCTTGTTTTCCGAATCCTTGCCGGGGCTATTAATATTTATTCCGCAGTGGGAGTCTACGAGTTGCAGATCCTTCTGATTGCAAAGTTATTAATGTACACAGCCCCACAGTCAACCCAGCCCGTCTCTTCTAGCCAATAGCTATTTACCAAGCTGCGTAGGAGTCTTTGAAATTAACGTGCGGTCGTAGAAGAAAGCAAAAATCATCACCGTTCAAAGATTGTTCCATATCATCTCCATTTGTAGTTCATCACAGAATAGCCAACAGCATTAGTGTGCTCATTTATCTCACGAACACAGGATGCTGTGTATGGAAACCTTCCTTTGTGAAGGATAGGCTGCGAGAGTGACTCAATGGGCGAAATAGCTTCTCATCTTGTTTTAATGTGTTTCTTTGCTAGGCTGCTTTTGGAAAGAGAACTGTGCCTGAGCATTTTCTGCCTTCAGGTCCCAAGCCGTTAATTATACAGAAGGCAGCAAAAGTCAACATTTTAGGTTTACGCTTACAGAGATGAAATGGCTATAAATAAAAATGAAGAAAATATGTTATATTCCCATTTGGTAAGAGATTGAAGGATCATATCCTACAGGGAAACAATTATTGGTTGCTTGCTCCTGCCTCAAAGTGGGAATCCTTTTGTTATATTTGAGAGAGGCTGTTTGCAAAATCTTTGACATCAAACATTGCAACGGAAGAATATCCTTGGTCTGAGTTTCCAACAATTTTTGGCCCAATCCTCATTGACGCTGGAAGGAAAAATAAAATTAGCAATCACTTCTTAAGGGAGATAACTGAGGTGGTGGGGAGTAGGGTCAGATGGATGCTCTTGAAATTGGCTCAAAATGTGTTCACGTTGGTATTTGTTATGTGAGATTCCAGAGTGCTGGTGCCAGTGATCCAGCTCCACCTAGAATGGAACATAAACATAATGGCAAAGCACAGAGAAGGAACCTGTCCCTGTAAATGGGTCAGGCACGTCAATGATTCTGTGCAGATGCCTGGTTTGGGTGAAAAAACCAAAGGGAAGAGGGAAAAAATTCACAGGTAGACAGGAGGGCAGGGGAAATGGTGGCTAAGAATCATATTACTTGGCAATTAATCCAAAGGTAACGTCAGAAGGGTACAGATTATATGCCATCTATCTGAACACTAACCCTGTTTCTCACACCATAGATGCTGCTTGACCTGTAAAGTATTTTAATATTTTCCATCTCCCAACCTACCTCATTTTCACCCTTGCACTTATTTTGATCTGCACTTTCTCCACAGCTGTAGCATTATATTCTGCATTTTGTTTATTTTTGTGTTGACGAGGTTCCAGCAAGCCTTGTGGCAGAAAGTCCTGGCGGGCTTAGACTTTATCTTAGCGAACTGCTTGCCTGATCTGCATTACTCTTAAATACCCCCTCTGTAAAGCTGATCCTAACTAATACACGATTGCAGAATAAATCGTCTTGCAACCTGGTTTCAAAATAGCCCTGTTAACTTCAAAGAGTTGCTTAATAGGAATCCGGTGGCATTTTATCAACCGAAGGGAGATGTTCATCACTAAAACAATAAAGGTGGTGTTCACAGCAGAGGAAAGTGCTGAGAATTAACCTATGAGTTCAATCTGCTATTGAACCAGATATCATGGCCAATAATTTCAGTTGGAGATATGCAATCAATTAACTTGCTTGCTGGTACAATTTTAGTGAATTATTTATTTTTGGCAGAAAACTTTCAACGAGGCATTTGTGCCTTTTTAAATGCTGCAGATATTATTTGGAATGGCCGAGGGGTATTAATAATTGAACCAGTTTATTGAGTAAAGAAACCAAGCGAGTTGGTTCCTCAGTAACACTGCAAAGAGGGCGAGGGGGTGTTCAGTCATAATAAGGTAAGGCAATATGGTAGTGATTTGGTCTCGACTGGCATCTAAATATTATTTTACTCTGTTGTGGAAAAGGTCAGGCTGACAAAATGATAACTTAGGGATTCAACCTCCAATTGAATGTTTAAGACTTTAAAGCAACATTGAGCTGTCATAGAGTCATACAGTGTGGAAATATGCCCTTCAGCCCAACTTGCCCACAACGACCAACGTCCCATCTACACTAGTCCCGCTTGCCGGTGTTTGGCTCATATCCCTCTAAACCTGTCCTATCCATGTACCTGTCCAATTATTTCTTAAATAGTCCCTGCCTCAACTACCTCCTCCGGCAGCTCGTTCTGTACATCCACTACTTTTTGCATTAAAAAGTTACCCCTCAGATTTCCCCCTTCACCAAAAATCTACATCTCTGGTTCTCGATTCCCCCACTCTGTGCAAGAAACTCTGCGTCCACCCGATCTATTCTCTCATGTCTTTATGAACCTCGATAAGATCACCCCTCATCCTCCTGCGCTCCAGGGAATAGAGTCCCAGCCTGCTCAACCTCTCCCTATAGCTCAGGCCCTCGAGTCCTGGCAACATCCTTGTAAATCTTCTCAGTACCCTTTCCAACTGAACAACATCTTTCCTTTAACATGGTGTCCACTGAACACAGTGCTCTAGAAGCGGCTTTACCAATGTTTTATTGTGTCCCCTCCCCTCTAAACCATTCAGGAAAACACACCATTCTTCACCAAATACTGTGTTTCCTTCTTGGCACTGCATTTGTCTTCTCTCTATGTAAAGCTACAGAGCGCAATGGGAACTCATTTCAAACTAGAGATGCAAATGCAAATCACTGTTGCTAATGTGCTTCTTAACAAAAGAGAAACTTGTGCCATATTTATTCATGCACAGTATTTGGGAATCACTGCAAGACCAGTATTTATTGACCATCCTTCTGGAAAATGTTTGTGACCTGTCTTCTTGTCACCCATGGGCCTCCATAGGATTGTCACCATGCAAAGGGGGAGGGGTTTGTACGTTCTAATGATCCAAATGTCAATGCCATCTGGAGATCACACTCCTAGTAGAACATCAATGGTGGTAAGGTCAAGCAATGGTGGTAAGGTTCCAGATAAAGAACAACCCAAAAGGTTCCCAGCGATTACTTTAGTTTATGTTAGTTTCATTTAGTTTACAGACAGCCCCATAATCAGGATGGAACCCGGATCTCTGACTCTGTAACTCTACCACAGTGCTATTGTGTCACCCCCGTGCCGGTCCTGACCCAAAATGTCAACTGTCCGTCTCCTTCCAGAAGGTGCCTGACCCATTGAGTTCCTCCAGTTTGTCTTTTACTCAATGTTCTCCTTTATACTTAAAAATTTAGACATCAGAGATACAGCACGGAAACAGACCCTTCGATCCATCGAGACTGCGCCGACCAGTGATCACCCTGTTTTTACCAAAGCCAATTAACAAATTTTACCAAAGCCAATTAACCCAAAAACCTGCACGTCTTTGAAGTGTGGGAGGAAACTGGAGCACCCAGAGACACCCAAGTGGTCACAGGGAGAATGTACAAACTCTGTACAGACAACACCCATAGTCAGGATTGAATCTAGATCTCTGGCGCTGGAAGGCATCAACTCTATCACTGCGCCATCATGCCGCCCACATTTTATGGACCGTGGATAGTTCCTGAGGTACCTACTATGAGTATGGAATCTACCGAGTCGGATATCCCAAGGGCGACAGAAAGCCCCTTCAAATAGGGAAACTGAGCTAGAAAATTAACCGAGTGTGCCCCTCGCCCCCCAACACTGTTCCACAACAGACCTGTGGTTCAGGCAGAAATATAAGATGCATGACATTTGACGCCATAAGGTACACACTTTGACACCAGGAAAATGGTGCATTATGCTGATGGAAACACAAGCAACTGCAGATGCTGCAATCTTCAGCAAAACACAAAGTGCTGGAGTAACTCAACATGTCAGGCAGGGAACGGACAGGCAACATTTCGGGTTAGGACCCTTCTTCAAACCGATTCCCTTCAATCTGAAGACGGGCCGATTTGCCTGCCCATTTCCACCACAGAAGCTGCCTGACCAGCTGAGTTCCTCCAGTACCTTGTGCTTTACGTTATGCTATTGTGGTTAGTACCTAAAAAGTGGCTGCCATGCAAAACTGCTACGACACTTCCTAGATTATGTAGTTCATGGTGGTACTTGATCAAGCCAATCAGAATATCACAGTGAGATCACATCTAAGTGGCTTGCTCACGGTTTGCACTGCAACAGAACAGTCACCCAAGTACTATCTTCACCAAGGAATGAATTCCTTCTGTTTTACCCTGCAAATGATCAAATGCCTGCAGTTCAAACAAGCAACTCTCATCTATAGATAACATGCGTGGAGGGATCAACAAGGCAGAACCATCAGTCCAACTAATGAAGCAATTAACTGTTGTAAAGCAGAATCTTGGTATCATTAATAATGTACAATTAAACTCTGTTTATACTGTAAATCCTATTACTACAATACATTACAGCACAGGAAAGTTTGATTGGAACTATACTTGCCTGTAATAGAACAGGCTGTACCAGTTTATATCATGCCAGAAACAAATACGGATTTTGCAGCAATTTGTACACATTAGCAGTCTACCTGCATTCTGGCTTCAGTTGCATTGTAGCTGTTACCAATGCATCTGGTGGAGAGAAAATGTTTTACATCCAATGCGTTCGTTCAAGATCCAGAGCCCTCTTGCTGGTAAGGTGCTGGAAACAAATTGCAATGATTTTAAAAGAGAGTTGGACAGATACTTCAACTAAAAATGAGAAATGCGCAGCATTGGGATTCAATGGAACTGTGTTCAAAGTAAAGCAACAAGTAAAATGCAGATGGAATAGGGGAATAGATCGGATAGATGCACCAAGACTCTTTGCCCAGAGCTGGGGAATCGAGAACCAGAGGACCAAGGTTTAAGTGAGAGGGGAAAGATTTAATAGGAACCTGAAGGTTAATTTTACTTCGGAGTCACGTGAGTGACTACGTGAAGAACCCGCTCAGTGCGCATGCGCGGCATTACGCCAGCAGTGCAACAAGCGGCGGCAGCTGGAGTCAGGCTCTCCCGCTGCAGGTTTAAAAAACGGACCGTTAGGTAAGTACACTGAAGGTGGAAAGGAGTCTAACGGAGAAGGAGAGTTGTGTGTGTTCTTTCTGCTTACAGAAATGAGTACACTTGGGAAAAAACTCTCGAAGAGAACTGCCCCCCGCACAACTCCACCAGAGGAGCGTTCAATCTCAGGGGGGCAGCAACAGGTGGCAGGACCGCTCATAGAACGCTCCACCATCCCTGACACCGTGCCAAGCCCAGTCCCGCTAATGCCTGAACAGCGGACTGGGAAAAAATCCACCAGTAAAACTAACCGGCCGGTGGTTTCCGACTCGTCAGACGGGGACACATCTCCACCTAAACGGAGGAGACACAGCCGCTTGAGCCACATGGAACGGCTCTTGGAGCAAGTACTCCAGCGGGAAGTGCAGAAAGAGCGCTCTCGCGGAGGGAGATCAGGCACCCCCTCCACAGTGTTCTGTACACTGCCCTCTGCTCCCTCATCACTGGAGGCTAGCATTGGTGACCAGGTCTGGGCTGGTCTGCAACAGGGGCTGGCGGACGAGATCGGTAGTATGCAAGGGGTGCAGGAGCAGGAAGAGCTGCTGGGTGTGGTGGACCGCTATGTAGCAACCCCACGTGCTGGAAGACCGCTGGAACCGAAATTAGCGGCCAGCATAAATCATCTTTCAAATAAGCCCTTGCAGGAGAAGGTGCTCTCTGAGGCGCTAGATCTTTACAAAACACCAGAGAACTGTGAGGCCCTCAGAGTGCTGACTGTAAACAGCCAAATCTGGGGGCACGTGGGGTCACACATGCGTAACTATGAAGTCAAGCTACAGCGGATCCTAAGGCTCCTGACGTCGGCCATCACAGCCTTTGCTCGTTCTGTGGAAGACACGGAGATGGATACCTGCCAGCAGGATGTACTGGCATTAATGTGCAACACTCAGTATGAAATTAACAACTTCCGGCGGGAAATCATAAGACCTGCCCTCAATCCCAAATTTGCTGGGTTGTGCAAAGCCCCAGCCGCAGAGACGGACGCTCTGTTATTCGGGACGGACCTCAGCAAAACGTTGAGGGACATGGAAGAGGCATCGAAAACTTTCAACCTCATGAGGGCAGGCCCCGGGACAAGCAAACCAAGACCTACAATACCCAAGCGGCAGCACCCCACGGCATCCACCAGTCGACGTCCTCAATATGGGACTGGTGAAAGCTCAAGGACCGCATTTTATCCCCAAAGATCTTTTTTAGATCAGGGCCCAGAGCGGACCCCATGAAAAATGCGCCAACCCCCAACATCACCAGCACGTCAGACAAGCAAAATCTTCAAGAACATGAGAAAACAGAAGAAACGACAATAACCCTGGAGGTAGGTGGGTCTGGTTCCTGCCAGCATATAGAAAGTAAGGGTTATTTACTAACAGGGGGGAGATTACACTTGTTCAAAGAAGCATGGGGTACTGTCACGAGTGACAAGTATATACTCAACAGTGTATGGAAAGAGCTGCCGGAGGACATAGTTGAGGCAGGTAAAGGCAGGTACTATTGCAACGTTTATAAAACATTTAAATGGGTATATTAATGGGACAGGTTTAGAGGGTTATGGGCCAAATGCAAGCAGGTGGGATTAGTGTAGATGGGATATGTTGGTTGGTGTGGGCAAGTTGGGCTGAAAGGCCTGTTTCCACACTATATGACTTTATGCTAGTTAAAAAAATAAGGCAAAGTACTGCAGTAACTCAGCGGGCCAAGCAGCATCTCTGGGTAACATGGATAGATGACGTTTCAGGTCAGGATTCTTCTTCAGACTTTTTCAGACCACCACAAGCAGTCTGAAGAAGGGTCCTGATTCGAACTGTCGCCTACCCATGTTCTCCAAAATGCTGCCTGACCCACTGACTTACTCCAGCACTATTTTCAAATCGTGCAGAAACTGGTTGATTAGGTTTCCTCTGTAATTTGCGTGTGTTTATGATTCTATTAAATAGCTTTGTTTTAGTTCAGAGAAACAGCATGGAGGCAGGCCCTTCAGCCCACCAAGTCCAGGCTGACTAACGACCACTAGTTCATACACTAGTTCTATCCTACACCGGAGGGACAATTTACAGAAGCCAATTAACCTAAAAAGATGAATGTCTTTGGAATGTGGGAGGAAACTGGAGCACCCAGAGGAAACCAATGTGGTCACAGGGATAATGTGCAAATCCCGTACAGACAGGACCCGTAATCAGGTTCGAACCCGGGTCTCTGGCACTGTAAGACTGCAATTATCCCGCTTCGCCAATGTGCCTCCCATGAAACTGGTTAGTTAAAAGATTACCATTGGATAGATCAATGCCCTCGGAAATAGGTTCTGTTGTAACCAAAGATCCTATAGCGGAACAAGATAGGCTACTCCTGCAAAATACAATGGGCTGACGTGTAGTACGCTACGGAGGGGATCCTGGGCATTTTTCCCCGCCCATTTTAGTAACCGGAGCCTATCTGACCCGACCCGACTCCCAGTGTAATCAATGTTGCGGGGCAACAGTTTGTGTGGGTTAGATTCATAATTCTGTCAGTTCATACTTCTTGTCAAGAATAAAATTTGACTCTGGTAATTGTCTTTTTTAATGTTTTTTAAATCATTTCTTTTTAAATGGCTCACAAGCAGTGTTTGGGTTGATTTTGTAGTAACCGGAACCGACCCGACTCGCAGGGTAATTGACATTGCGGGGGAAGTTTTTGTGTGTGATATAGGGTTAGATTCATAATTCTGTTAGTTCATAATTCTGTTAATTCTTGTTAAAGAATAAAATGTTTATAAACACACATGCATGAAAATTATATAAATGTATATAATCATATAACACACACAATTATATTTCTTCTGATCCAATGATGAACTTTATTTCAGACTAGACAAGGGACATTAAATAAGAAACATTGTAAACCTCCCCGCAACCTCACACACATTAGGCCTTATCCCCCCCCCCCCCCCCTCCCGGCACTCCCTCGCCTGCCCCCTCACTACAATGTCTCCCCCCCCCCTCCTATGCCCCTCTCCCCGCTGCCCCGGGCCGCGCACCCCCTTTCCCGCTGCCCCGGGCCGCACATTCCCTCTCCCCTCACCCCGGGCCCCGCATTCCTTCTCCCCGCTGCCCCGGGCCGTGCACTCCCTCTCCCCGCTGCCCCGGGCCGCACACTCCCTCTCCCCGCTGACCCGTGCCGCACACTCCCTCTCCCCGCTGCCCCGGGCCACGCACTCCCTCTCCCCGCTGCCCCGGGCCACGCACTCCCTCTCCCCGCTGCCCCGGGCAGCACACTCCCTCTCCCCGCTGCCCCGTGCCGCACACTCCCTCTCCCCGCTGCCCCGGGCCACGCTCTCCCTCTCCCCGCTGCCCCGGGCCACGCACTCCCTCTCCCCGCTGCCCCGGGCAGCACACTCCCTCTCCCCGCTGCCCCGTGCCGCACACTCCCTCTCCCCGCTGCCCCGGGCCGCAAACTCCCTCTCCCCGCTGCCCCGGGCCGCAAACTCCCTCTCCCCGCTGCCCCGGGCAGCACACTCCCTCTCCCCGCTGCCCCGGGCCGCACACTCCCTCTCCCCGCTGCGGAAACAAAGATCCAATCTTTGGTCGGAAGCAAGATGGCGGGGGCTGGTTGTTAAATGGGTCATATAATCACCCATGAATCCGCCCATGAGCGTACTACACGTTTGCGTGAGAGTAACCCATCTTGCTCCGCTATAAGATCTTTGGTTGTAACTGCAGGTATTTGGATAATGGGGTTAATACTAATGTGATGGAAATTCATCAGAAAATATCCCCTCTCCTCCTATGGTACTGACCACTAGAGGTCAGTGTTGCTCTGTTACTCAGCTGCGACGAGCCAGGCTTCTGAATGAAACACTTTCCATTTTTTGATCAAAGATATAAAAGCTTTTGGAAAATAAAATCCACAAAGAGTTCAAATGCTGAATCCAAACCTAAAAGAAGCAGGAACCTTTTAGAATATATATTTAATTTTAATCATAAAAATCGTTTGCTTCAAAGGACGACATGACAATCCTTATTTTCATCAAATGTTCTCATGTGCCTTTCCAGAGGAACTGATTTTGCATTGTGGTTGTGTTTCCACAAATTCCTCTTGCTTTACTCGAGCAGTCGTTATCAACAATGATTCATGGCAAGTTATACATCCTTAGGAACACTGAAGTTCATCCTAAACAATGTGTTTTGACATATGGACATCATGAAATATTCACCCTGTGCCCAGTCCACTGATGCTGCTTAACCTGCTGAGTAGTTCCAACCTTTTCCGTTTTTACTTCAGATGTTCATTATCTGCAGTTTTTTTTAATTTTCTGCCTAATCCATTATACACTTTGTGTCCACGTATCAAAACTTCCTATGAGGGCATGTCACCAATATTCTCTCTGCCTCCACCTACCCCACCAAGACTGTGCATGTTCAATGGTCCAATGGTACTTTAGGGTTAATTCATTTTTGTATACAGTTCCGTACAAGTATCACTCTAAATAAGCACTTAGATACATCTTAGATAAGCATCTCAGATAGAGTACAAGTATGTAGTAGTAGTACACTGATTACAGTGAAGAGTCACCAGTTTGACACTGTTTTCCAGTCCCGGTTTGTAAGTGCAGGGTCTTGACCTGACGATGAAGGCCCATTGTCCTGGCGACATTGCATGATCAGCATGGCCAAGCATAGCGATTGGTGTCCTCCACTGCTGCTCCACCGCTGCTGGCCACGTTTGGTCCACGTGCTCGGCCTCTTGGAGCAGGGCCCGGTCCAGCTGAGCCCCAGGCTGTTGCGAGCCTCCAGCTGTTGCGGGCCTCCCACTCCACCATTGAGGCCGTGCACTCCCTCTCACCGCCGGTCTGCTTACCGGCCTTCCGTCCCGATTCCCTCCACTCTGGGTGGATGAGCTGGGCTTTCCAAGCGGTTCCTCTAGTCTTCTCAGTTAGCACCTGACAAAAGATTTGTGAGTAGAATTGAAGCAATACTTGTCTCATAGCTGACTAACTGTATCTCCATTAACAGGGTAGGCAGCTGAAAGTTACGGAGAGTTTATGGTTTGCCAATCCAGAAATGGACTGTAAAGGTAGCATCAAGCAAAGAGGATGGAGTGATAGAGAGAGAGGAAGACGTATCTGACGCCCTGTGGTTTATCTGATAGTCCAGATGGCTATAAAGTTTACAAAACTGTCATAAGACAAAGCCTCCAAGTCTGGAGTTCTGTAATACAATCTTTATAAATGCAACAGTCAAAAAAAATAATGAGTCTGTTAAAAGCTCCTGGAAGGACTTGTTTGTTTGCATCATGTATTTTATGTCAAAATGCGGTTAGTTTAGTTAGAAGAGAGATCAGGTGCTGGGAAGTCTTAAATATGTATTCCTGGAATTGTGAAATGCACGAGAAAGTGAGTTAAATTTTCACGTCTAATATGTGCAGGGGGAATTATGAGACACGATATCTACTAACTGCTCTCAATTGAGAGTCCAGGTGAAGAAGTTCACGTTTCGACTTTAGACTTTAAACTTTAGAGATACAACGCGGAAACAAGCCCTTCAGTCCGCCAAGTCCGCACTGACCAGCCATCATCCCGTACACCAACACTATCCTGCACACTAGGGACAATTTAACAGCTTACAGAAGCCAATTAACCTACAAACCTGTACATTTTTGATGTGTGGGAGGAAACCAGAGCACCTGGAGAAAACCCACGTGGGCACAGGGAGAACGTACTAACTCCGTACCGATCTGACACTGTAAAGCAGCAACTCTACCGCTGTGCTACAGTGCTTAATATAAGTCAGGAACAAAGTGAGGATGCATTTTTCCACAATTAAAAAAAAGTGGAATCGAACTAAGATCTAACTTAATGGTAGTACAGGCTTAAAGAGCTGAAAGATCCAACCTCATGGTCGGCAAAGTGGCACAGCTGGTAGAACTGCTCTCTCACAACACCAGAAACCCAGGTTTGATGCTTATCTGGAATGCTATCTGTGTGGAGTTTGCACGTCCTCCTTGTGACCGTGTGGGTTTCCTCTGGGTGCAACAGTATCCTCCCACATCCCAAAGACGTGTGGATTTGTAGGTTTATTGGCTTCTGAAAATTGCCCCTAATGTGTAGGGAGTGGATGAGAAAGTGGGATAACATGGAACTAGTGTGAATGGGTGATTGATGGCCGGCATGGACTCGATGAGCTGAAGGACCTGTATCTTTAAACATAAGCTAAACTAAATTATTCCCTTATTCTTAAGCAGTGATATGCAAGACTCAGCACTGTAATTGTACAGTACTTGGTGTAATAAAACACTATTTACCTGTAAGGGCATTGTTTAGATGATTAATAATTTTACTTTGGAAATGGATGTGCCAAATAAACAAAAAACCCAGATTCTTCAACTTAAAGCCGATGAAGACCCTTCCAAAAAACTGTCCAGTGAGTCATATTAAATTTGAATTTGTTTCACGAAAATAATACCTCACACGAACTGTTTCCCTTGGCAGTGGTTCAAAAGGGAGAAGGCATCTCAGGTGCAAGGCAGAGAATGACCAAGATCAAAACGGTAATATGCTGCACAGTCTTTCCGAGTCTTACTACACCTGCATTATGATCTGCCTCTTATGTGCCATGAATTACAAGTGTGGATTGCAACAACATTACAGAGTCTTACAACCTGTACCTTGACTGATATTTCTCTTGTGCTATTACGTGGCTTCAAAAAACAATTTCCGTGAATTAAGCCCAAAACAAAATTTGTTTGCGGAGAAAATCAAAGGCTGCAGGTTTTGTATAAACACTGCCATTAAATACAGGCGTTATTTGTTGGATAATTGAAAGATTGATGACACCACTCACGTTTCAAATCGGGACCAGTGTTATCAGCTAACGGCTGATGGAAAGGATCTTTAAACTGGGTTTGTGTAGGAAAGGTCAAGACCCTTCTTCAGACTGAGAGTCAGGGGAGAGGGAAACTGGAGGTATGAAAAAGTACAAAGAAGAAAAGAATGAAAGTTATGTCTTTTCAAATAGAGATTGACAGAGTTTTAGATGTTGAGAACTCAAATGTTTAGCACAGGAAAGTGGTGCTGAGGTAATAGATTAGTCTTGATCTTACTGAATAGTGGAGCAGACATGAAAAGATGGATGGTCCATTCTTGCTTGTTTTTCTAATGTTTTTGAGTTCTTATGAAGCATCCAAGCAAAATGATGTTCATTTGATGTGCATATATTGTTTGTGAATTCCCAATAAATTCCAAATAAAAACGGTAGAAACAAAGAACTGCAGATGCTGGTTTATACCAAAGATAGGCACAAAGTGGTGGAGTAACTCAAAGGGCCAGGCAGCACCGCCTGATGCTGCCTGGCCTGCTGAGTCATTCCAGCACTTTATGCCTATCCCAATAAACACAGTTGGGGACAAAATGAATACTAATCATCAAAACTAAATAAACGAAAAAGAATAATGGCACAAAGTGCTGGAGTAACAGCAGGTCAGGCAGCTTCTCTGGGTAACATAGATAGTTTAGTTAGTTTAGTTTGGTTTAGTATAGCATATCGTCATGTGTATTGAGATTCAGTGAAAAGATTTTTTGTTGTGTGACCATACATGATCATAGTCAAGCCAAGTGTACAGTTACAGGATAAAGTGATATGCGGCGTTTTGGGTCGGGACCAAATAAAGGCCACCTCTTAAACACATTTGGTCCCACTAATGGAAGCTAACCTACAGGTCAGCATCACAACTTGTAACACTGCCTCCTTTAACTCTTTGCCTCATTATGTAAGTGCTGAGGGAAAAGAAATACTAAAGCTGAAAGATAAGCCAGCTTGAAATGAACTTTGTGTAAGAAGGGTCTCGACCCAAAATATCACCCATTCCTCTCTCCAGAGATACTGCCTGTCCTGCTGAGTTACTCCAGCATTTTGTGTCTCTGTTTGAAATGAATTTCTTTGGTTTAAATCTAATAACTGATCACTTGGCTTAATTGAGATTCAGGCTGATCTGAACCAATTCAAATAATCCAAAAGCAAAACGTCCTTTGAAAATCCGAAGTAAAAGAAAAGAATGCTGGAAATACTCAACAGTATCGGTGCAAAAGGAAACAGAATGAAACATTTTATGTCAATGACTTTATGATGAAAGGCCGTAGATTTGAATTATTGCCTCTGTTTTCCTTTGATGGTTCCTGAGCTGTTGAGTGTTTTCAGCATTTTCTGTTTTATTTCCTGTTAAAATTATGCCAGGAGGGTGCAGGAGAAAATGGGGGAGTGTACATTACAGATAAACACTTTGAGCATGATTCCATGAAGGAAGAACATTTAGCTGGTATCTTAGACAGGGAAGATGGTTATCAGGAATTACAATGGGTTCTCGATCAGCTGGGCAGGTGGGCTGAGGAACGGCTGATGGAGTTTAATTCAGATAAATGTGAGATGTTGCATGTGGGAAGGCGAACCAGGCCAGGACCTTCACAGTGAATGATAGGGTCCTGGGAACTGTTGTAGACCAGAAGGATCTAGGAGTAGACTTTAAACTTTAGAGATATAGCATGGAAACAAGTCCTTCAGCCCACCAAGTGCACACCGAGCAGCGATCACCCTGTACACTCGAGACAATTACGATTTTACCAGAGCCAATTATCCTGTAAGCCTGTACATCTTTGAAGTGTGGCAGGAAACCGGAGCACCGGAAGAAAACCCATGTGGTCACAGGGAGAACATACAAACTCCGTACAGACAGAACCTCCACCCAGTTTGCATTAACCAACCTGATCTCCCGGTGGCTCAGCACTTCAACCCCTCCCATTGCAAATCTGACCTTGCTGTCCTGGGCCTCCTCCATGGCCAGAGTGAGTCCCACTGCAAATTGGAGGAGCAGCAGTTCTTTCGCTTCAAGCATTTCGCTTGAGCAGTTTACACCCCAATGGTATGAACATTGACTTCTCCAATTTCAGGTAGTCCTTGCTTTCTCTCTCCTTCACCTCCCCTTCGCAGCTCTCCCACAGCCTACTGTCTCCGTCACTTCCTTTCTTCTTTCCGACACCCCCATCATCAGTCTGAAGAAGGGTCTCGACCCAAAAAAGTCACCTATTCCTTTGCTCCATAGATGCTGCCTCTACCGCTGAGTTTCTCCAGCATTTTTATCTACCTTCGATTTTTCCCGCATCTGCAGTGCTTTCTTAAACAAGAACCCATAGTGAGGATCACACCCGGGTCTCTGGTGCTATAAGGCAGCAACTCTACCACTGCATTAGTATGCCACCCCTTAGCTACATGCATAGTTCCCTGAAATTGCCGTCATGAGTTGTTAGAGTGATGAAAAAGGCTTTTGACACCTTACCCTTCATCAGTCAGGGAATGTTACAGTTGGTGAGGCTGTATTTGGAGTATTGTGTTCAGTTTTGGTCACCCTGCTATCGGAACTATACTGTTTAGCTGAAAAGAGTGCAGAGAAGATTTATGAGGCTGTTGCCAGGACTTGAGGGCCTGAGCTACATGGAGAAGTTGGGAACACAAAAATGTTATTCCTTTGAGTGCAGGAGGCTGAGGGGTGATCATGTAGAGGTGTATAAATCATGAAGGTAGTAGCTAGGATGAATGAGATTGTTTTTCCCAGGGTGGGGTAGTCAAGAACTAGAGGGGCGTAGGTTTAAAGTAAAAAGGGAAAGATTTAATAGGAGCCTGAGGGCAGCATTTTCACACAGAGGGTAGTGGGTAAGTGGAACGAGCTACCAGAGGAGGTATTTGAGGCCGGTACATTAACAACCTTTAAGACAATTGGACGGACACATGGATAGGAAAGATTTAGAGGGATATGGGCAAATGCAACAATCTTAGATTATGGCATCTTAGAGGTGTATAAAATCATGAGAGGAATAGATCGGGTTGACACATAGAGTCTCTTGCCCAGAGTAGGGAATCGAGAACCAGAGGACATAAGTTTAAGGTGAGAGGGGAAAGATTTAATAGAATCTGAAGCGTAACAATTTCACACAAAGGGTGGTGAATGTATGGAATGAGCTGAGGTAGTTGAGGCAGGGACTATTGCAACGTTAAAGAAACAATCAAGCAGGTACATGGATTGGACAAGTTTAAAAGGATATTGCCAAACGCAGGCAGGTTGGAATAGTGTAGATGGGATGTGTTGGTCAGTGTTGGCAGGTTGGGCCGAATGGCCTGTTTCCTCTCTATGACTCTATGACTCTATGTTGGTCGACATGGTTAAGTTGGGCCGAAGGGCCTGTTTGCATGTTGTATGACTCTATGACACTAGAAAACAAGACACGAACATGTTATTGAGATAAATTTCACCTCCTGTTGAATCTATAATCAGAGTTTGTCAGAGCCCTGGGATTAAATAGCTAGACTTTATTATTTATACTTTGGTGGCATGCTGCACTGCACTCCCAATACCATGAATGTCAAATTACATCTGCTTCATGAACTCCACCTGTGACATTTTCTCAGTGAAAGGATAACCATCTGAAAGGTATTTGAAATGCAGGCCAGAGCTAGATATATAATGTTATGAGAGGTTAGGTCCAACCCAGCTTGCTGAAGCTGGCCTTTTATTTGATGTTCATGTATTATAAAAGACATAAAGAAATAATGACTTCGAGCCTGTTTCACACGAGCCATGCTGGAGGTAGGCAGAAGCACCCACATATATCTGGAAAAATACTTGAAAACAGATAATTTGTGCACTTTGTCAGGGAACACATAAATAACTAATAACAGAACTAAAATTAGAGGATAATAAAAAAATATAGTGGGAGGAAAGAAGCATTCTTCAAACTGGTCATGTTATTCAATGGACCGATCGTGAAAACAACCTTCACATTCTGAAATAAAGCCACAGAATATTCAACGGAAACATTTCTTGGCTAAAGCAAACAAACAAATGAAAAAAACAGGAGAGATGCAACAGGCACTGGAAGACATGAAAGAACTAAAGGGGTTTTTAGAGGTTTGGATCAAATAAGCCAATATTTCCTATGTCTTTGGGGGATTGCCCCTGCTGAATAATTTACCAACTGCAGTGAGAAGTAGTTTGCATACTGACAAGATAAAAAAAAAGATTGCTTTGTCTCGGTTAAATGTACAGTCTAAAAAAAATCCTTTACAATGTCAGGAATGTAATTAATTTGAGCTAGCTTCCTTGGCAGGGAGCCTGACCTTGTCATAATAATGTTACTTACCCTGGCTCAGGGGGACAGGGGGCAGGGTGGACAAAGGTGGGGGTTGGACAACGCATCCGTTCCATTTTGCATTTATTTAATGCTATGCCCGGCCCTGAGAAAATCAAAAAAATTAGAAGCAATTACGATGCTTCGCTGTGCAGTGTTTATGATGAATTTTAAGAAGGGTGTATAGAAACATGCTGCCAATTGCCACTGCAAACAGCATTCGGAGGTGGATTTAACAGTATGTCAACACTTTTCAAGGGGACTTCAATCACCCACTTCTCACCCAAAATGGCATTTTGCATGGATAAAAATCATTCTTGTTCTTGCACCTTAAAGTTAGTAATAATTGCATTGTGGAAAGGAGGAGGCTAAGAGTAGGGAGGGTCCTTGATTTAAAATTATGATTTGAATTACAAAGGGTTTAAACCATTGATGTTTTCTTTGTGCTCAATTCCCAAATCAGAATATTTGGAATGGTGTGTTGAGGGAAGAATTCAATAAAAGGGATAATTGATAACAAGGGCCAATCTACTTTTGAGATGTTTTGGATTTTTACCAAACAATTAAAAAATATGGAAATGTTACCAAATCCATCCATGCAAATTCAAATTTTGTTTAATTTAGAGATACAGCATGGAAACAGGCCCTTCAGCCCATCATGTCCATGCCAACTATCCATGATCGCCCATACACTAGATCAGGGGTTCCCAACCTTTTTCGTCCACTTTACCCCTGGCAACTTTAATAGCACATGACAATGTTATTTCACTTATTTATGAACAAATAATGATGAACTGATACCAGTATACCAGAACCAAACACAGTCAGTCAATGAGAAAATATATGTACAAATCCAGAATCAATAAATTTACCCCTTGGGTAGGCAACATTTACCCCTGGGTGGTAAATTTACCCCAGGTTGGGAACCCTTGCACTAGATCTATGTTATCCCACTTTTGCGTCCTACACACAAGGGGCCATTTACAGAAGACAATTAACCTAAAAACCTGCACGTCGTTGGAATGTGGGCGGAAACCGGAACACCCAGAGAAAACCCATTGGGTCATGAAGAGAACATACAAACTCCGTACAGACAGCAGCCATAGTCAGGATCGAACCCAGGTCTCTGATGTGAGGCAGCAGCTGTACTGCTGCACCACCGTCCCGCCCTCATCAGTGAAATGTTTCACTCATTGATGGGTTTTTTCGCAAGTCCACCCAAAGGATACAGCATGGAAATGGGCCCTTCGGCTCACCGAGCCTGTGCTGACCAGCGATCACCCATGCACTGGTTCTATCCTACACACCTTTTACTGAAGCCAATTAGCCTCCAAACCTGCACATCTTTGGGTGTGGGAAGAAACCGGAGCACCCGGAAAAAAACCCAGGGTGGTCACTGGAGGAATGTACAATCCCCGTACAGACATCACCTGTAGTCAGGGTTGAACGCAGGTCCCTGGCGCTGTAAGGCAGCAACTCTACTGCTGCACCAATGTGCCAGATCAACAAGGTAGAATAAAAGAGCAGGGAGTTATAGTAGAGCTGTGTATGCAATTATTTGGAAGGCTACTTATACTTCGAGTCACAGTTTACAGACAAGGTGTGATTGCAATGGAGAGGGTGCAGAAGAGATTGACCTGAATGTCACCATGTTGGGATAATGTTTGAAACAAGCAACAGCAGATGTTGGTTTTACCCGCTGAGCTACTCCACCACTTTGTGTCTATCAATGTCCATGGGTTGTAAGCTACACAAGCAGAATATGAGGTTGATATTTGTGGCGCTACGATTGTTTGATGATGAGGTTGGATATTTGTAAGACAGGATGCGAGTGTTTAGCAATTGTTTGAGTGAATTAATCTTCTCTAGTTTCCTTTACTTAGTAGATATTTATATAGTTAGCTGCTTAGTACTGCATACTGGTAGCTTAGGTGGTGAGAGCAGATATTGATGGGGGTGGTTCTGCGACGCCAGAACTAACTGTTGAGCCTTCCAGATGTGACGTGGGCTAAGTCAATGAAACACCAGTGAAGGGAGGTGCCCACTTGATAACCTCTACGATATACTGGCATCTACACGATTAGTTTTTATGTGTTTGTTAACATGGAAGCTTGTTAACAGTTTGTGTATAAAATCATGAGAGGAATCGATCGGGTAAACGCACAGAGTCTCTTGCCCAGAGTTGGGGAATCGAGAACCAGAGGACATAGGTTTAAGGTGAAGGAGGAAAGATTTAATAGGTACTTGAGGGGTAACTTTTTCACACAAAGGATGGTGGGTGAATGGAACGGGCTGCCGAAGGAGATAGTTGAGGCAGGAACTATTGTAATGTTTAAGAAACAATTAGACAGATACATGGATAGGACAGATTTAGATGGATATGGGCCAAACGCAGGCAAGCGTAGATGGGGCCTGTTGGGCGGTGTGGGCAAATTGGGCTGAAGGGCCAACTATATGTCTATATGACTATATCCACACTATATGACTTGATGTAGATAGCTTATTACTGAATATGGCATTAGGTATTGTGCTAGCATAAGTGTGTATAAGCAGTTTAGATACTACTTTGGTTTTGGACTTAGTTTTCTTGGTTCAGCACTTATCCTGGTGTTATAGCACAAATACATTGTGTTTTAAGGGCCTGTCCCACTATACGAGGTAATTCAAGAGTTCTCTCAAGTTTTTCGCTGATTCAAACTCGGAGAATGTCCATAGCGGGTCCATAGGAGTTTGTGGATGTCTCGTAGCGGCTCGTACGAGTAAAAAGTAACAATATTTTTCATCACAAGTATTTTTTACTCGTGAACATTTTTCACAGTGTTGAAAAAATGTCACGAGTTTACCGGATGTCCCGAGTACCTACCGTTAGCATTACGAGCCGCTACGTGACATCCACGAACTCCTACGGACCCGCTACGGACATTCTCCGAGTTTGAATCAGGGAAAAACTCGAGCTGTTCCTCCAATTTGTGTGTGGCAGCAAGTCAGGCCCAAGCCAATCTGACCCATGATCTCTTTCAAAACGGTTTGTCAAATGCTTCTTACTGAAGGCTTGCTCTCCGTAACCTACAAACATACCACAGGCCGTACAAGCAATGCCCCATACAGCAGAATAATTAGGAGTCTGTCTCCAAGCCAGGAAACCAGTGCCAGCTTCTCATTATCACCTAGCAAACAGCTACCAATGGCCTATTTCCTTTACCGTCATTACACCACTGTCTATATTTCTTGTTTCCCTTTCCCCCCACCCCGGCTCTCAGTCTGGAGAAGGGTCTCGACCCGAAACGTCACCCATGCCTTCTATCCTGAGATGCTGCCTGTCCAGCTGAATTACTCCAGCAATCTGTGTCCATCTTCGGTTTAAACCAGCATCTGCAGTTCATTTCTGCCACAACCAGTGATAAAGTGTTCAGTTAGGGTCTGCCTTTGCTCCTAATAGTCATAGCAAGGTGGAATTAAATGGCTTCCCTTTACTTCCGGAACTACTTAGCTTTTTATTCTCTGCTACTTCAAAAGCCCACCAGCTTTTTTTCATTGCTTTGAGGTTCATGGTTCAGTGCACAGTGATGGAGGGCTTTACTGATAACTGGAGAAGCAGATCTCTCCTCTTTACGCTCATCCAAATGCCAAGTGAATGATTTAACAAGCAAATGAATGGCACGCAATCTTAATGCATCGACAAGAGTTTCGCTGAATTTTAATTTGAACTCGCTATGAAGTCTGACAATTACAAGTAAATGATAGATTTGATGAGCGTCGGAACTGAGCTGAAGGTAGAGCTACACAAGCCGTGCTGTGTGCAGAAGCTTGCAACATGTGCATTCATGTAAGACGTACTCTGACTGCTTGCCAGGAATTTGTCATCAAATCAAAACGGCATCAGTGATGATCAGAGACAACGCCGTGACTATCTCTGGATCAAAATGGGCCTTTTTCCTGCTAGCTCCCGATGTGAACAGGAAAGGCATCATTTTGATACCTGCATTTCCACACTGCTGTGTCCTTTGGTGACTGGTATCAGAGGGATATGATGCGTGGCAGCCCCGTGCAAAGCTTGTGGTTTAGTTTAGTTTAGTTTAAAGTAACAGCGTGGAAACTAACCCTTCAACCCACCGAGTCCACGCCGATCAACGATCATCCCGTACACTAGTTCTCTCCTCCGTACAGACAGCGCCCGTATACAGGATCGAACCCGGGTCTGTGACGTTGTATGGCAGCAACTCGACCGCTGCGCCACTGTGCTGTTTAATGAGAACCTGAGGGATAACATTCTCACTCAGTGTGTGTTGGGCCAGTGGAATGAGCTGCCAGAGGAGGCCGCTGAGGAAGGTACTATCACATTTAAAAGACATTTGGACAGGAACGTGGATGGGAAAGGTTTAGAGAGATATGCAGGCAAATGCAGACAAATGAGCATGTCAAATTCAGATTTAGTTTAAACATACAGTGTGGAAACAGGCCCTTTGGCCCAACTGAATGAGCGCCAACCAGCGATCTCTGTACACCCACTCTCTCCTACACCCTAGGTACAATTTACAGAAGCCAATTAACCTACAAACCTGCACGTCTTTGGAGTGTGGGAGGAAGAGGAGCATCCTAGAGAAAACCCACGCGGTCACAGGGAGAACGTACCAACTCCTTAATGAGTCTGCTGCACCATACCTGGGCCAATTTGGTGAAAGGGGATTTGCATCGCCCTGCCTTTGCAATTTGGACATTTTTCCACAGCTCACTTCTGGCCTCCATAACCTACTCCTTTTCTCCAGAGATGCTGCCTGACCCGCTGAGTTACTCCAGCTTTATGTGTCTATCTTAAGTGATAAATGGATACAGGTGTGGGTGGGAGGTAGGGGGAGGTTGATTGGCAGAATTCATTCGACGTGAGTAAAGCTAATTGTATGTCTTAAGGGCCTGTCCCACTTAGGCGATTTTTTTTAGGCGACAGTCAGCGACTGTCATAGTCGTAGCAGGTCGCCGAAAAAACGGCAACTGGACCCCCTCTACGACAATGTCTACGGCAAGCTACAACAACCTACCACCTAGTCGACGTCAAGCTACGGCAAGCTACCGACAACTGCCAACCCATTAGGAAGTCCACCTACGGCCACACCTACGACAACTTATGACAACCTATGTCCACACCTAAAACAACCTACGTCCACCCGCGACAAGCTACGACAAGGTAAGACAATTCAGTCGCCATACCTGTCACCGGTTGAGGTAGGTTAACGTAGGTAGTCACCAATGGAATTCACCGAAGACAGCACCGGCGTCAACCTACGTCATCCTGGCGACAACCTACGACAAGCCAACTGTTGCCGACTGTCGCTGAAAAGTTTTGGACATTGGGCGACTGAGGAGACTACTCACGCTATACAAGCGACACCCCAGCGACCATGTGGCGACAGCCTAATCGCCTGCAGTCGCCTAAAAAATCGCCTAAATGGGACACAAATTTCACTTGTGTAAAATGACACCTGTGTCGGTGTGCAGCATTGAAGTGCCATCCTGCAATATAGACTCAAGTATCTGGAGAAGCACTTGTAATTTGAGTGAGATCCAAAGTCTCTCTAATTTTACCTTCTCTTCCACTTCATTCTATGAAAGTTCATTTATAATTTAACAAAAATTCATGATCTTTTCTCATTCTCGTGTATCTGTCCTCAGATACAGTTTACGAGCATTTTCAAGAGTCTGTAAGAGTTAAAAAAATTCTTACACAGAATCAGAGACCTTTCTTGACATCAGATGGAGGAAAACATTTTTAGTAAAGCAGCCATGAATGAATTCAAGAGGAGACACAAAGTGCTGCAGTAACTCAATGGGTCAGGCAATCTCTGGAGAAAGTGGATGGGTGATGTTTCAGATTCAGTTTAAACCAGCATCTGCAGTTCCTTCCCACACGCTTCAACACTACAGGAGAGCCCGGTGTGGGGACTCGACCCAGTCGAGGGACGGCCGCTTCTTGCTCAGGCTTCAGGAAGCCGGTACAATGGAGAGGTACGAGGCTGCCATGGTCCTTGGAACACTCGGGAATGCCATGGGCTATTATAACGTTACGGGTCACGGGTGCAACAAAGCTGGATTCAAGCTGACCAAGTCTGATTTATCAGCAGAGATAGACATAATGGTTTTAAAACCATTTCAGTGGAGGGCTACATTCGATTCGCTCATGCACATGTCGACTGCCGAAGCTTTGGTTAGTGGTGAGTTTTCTATTCTCGAGTCCTATTCTTTATTGTTTATGTATGACTCTAGTTTGTCCCATGGTATTGTTATCCATCTTGCTTGCCTTTTACAAAATGCTCGCCCACCAACACGCTTCATTCACACGAATGCGCAAGCTTCCCGTTTAAAATCTTGCGGTTGTTATTAAATCGAATTTTGCTAAGAATTTGCCGCCCCCCGGTCCAACTTGTTCATGCCAAGTTGTCCTTTCTGGAGGGCTTGGGTTGCAAGAAGAAGGTGGATAGGTTTGAGTTTTTTTTTCTTTGCAGTGCAGGAGGTTGAGGGATGACCTCGTCTCACATGTGGCCTCTATCCCTCTAAACCTCTCATACCCACCAGGTTTCTGCAGAGTCTACAATACAGCAAGGCTTGTGTTCCATTCAATATTTCCACCACCATCTCCCACTACCCTGGTAGTTACTCAAGAGTAACTCGGGAGGGGAACTTAGTAACTCGGGAGACGAACTTGGAACATCGCAGAAAATGGCAAACTTGTCATACCCGTGGGAACTCGGTTAAACTCTTGATCATACACTTGGGATCTCGTACACAACCACAAGTCTTTCACTTGGGGTACTTCGTGGGTCAGCTCCTACCGTGAGACAGGGCTTTAAGGGATTCTTCAGACCGGCTCTGGGTTGTTCTGTACCTTTTCATACCTCTAGTTCCTCTCTCCCCTGACTCTCAGTCTGAAGGGTCTTGACCCGAAAAGTCATCCATTTCTTTTCTCCAGAGATGCTGCCGGGCCCGCTGAGTTACTCCAGCATTTTGTGTTTATCTTAAGTGATAAGTGGTTACAGGTGTGGGTGGGAGTAGGGGAATGAATTCAACGTGAGTAAAGCTAATTACTGAAACATTTGGATTTGGGGATATGGAACATCCTATTGGATGAAAGTCACCCAAAGAAATAATAATTACGAACATTAATATTGCTTTTGAAGATCTGTTGATGTTTATATATATTTAAGTTTACAGTCTGTCTCCAATATAAAATGGATTTGGGAGATCTCAGCATGCAATTGGTCAACTGGAAGTGATGTAATATTTTACTAAAAAAAGACACAAAGTGCTGGAGTAACTCAGCGCGTCAGGCAGCGTCTCCGGAGAATGCTTTACTAGCCTGTAGATGGCGCTAAAGTGCTGCCAATCGTGCCATGGTTACAGCTAACTCTTCCAGCTTTAGATTTAGCAACAAGAAATCTCACTGATTTCAGGACAAAAAAACGAGATTCTCTTTAATTAAATTTCATTTCTTTATCCGACTTTCAGAGACTCTGCGGATTCTGTTGGTTCACTGAAATTCCTGGTTACTTTTGGAGGTGTGTCACCAGCTTCAGCTGGTAAAATGCATGAAAAGACATGGCATTGTTAGTGGGAAGAGAATTTGTTTTATGTGCTCTTAAACATGAACAATAAATGAACACCCACATGAAATATCATGTGTATAAAATTATGGGAGGCATACATGAATCCCTATGACCGCATGGGTTTCCGCTGCATCTCCGGTTTCCTCTCACACTCCAAAGACGTGAAGGGTTTGTAGGTTAATTGGCTTTGGTAAAATTGTATATTGTTGCTAATGTGTAGGATAGTGTATACGGGGTGATCGCAGGTTGGCACAGACTCAGTGGAGCCGAAAGGCCTGTTCTCTAAAGTCTAAAGTCATAGATATGGTAGACAGGCAGAACCTTTTTTCTCAGGATGGTAATGTCAAATACATTTCAGATGAAAGGGAGAATGTTTAAAGGAGATGTGCGGGGCAATCTTTTTTACACAGAGAGTGGCGGGTGCCTGAAACCGCTGCCAAGGATGGTTGAGGAAGCTGAAACGATAGAGGCTTTTAGATAAGCACTTGGATATGTAGAGAATGGAATGGAATACTTTATTATCACATGTGACATGGCACAGTGAAATCTATACAAATAGGTATACAAATACAAGGTATACAAATAGCGGCCACCTACGTATGTGCATACACTGACAAAGTTACAAAGCTCGCCGGCTCCTTCATTGTTCTCCTTCCCCCACAGTGGTTCCACCACACGGGGTCCTCCATTGTCCATTGTTCTCCCCCCTCATCCCCCTCCCTCTCCATTGTCCACTGTTCTTCCCCTCCCCCTCACGCTCTCCTCGACCGCTGACCGTGGGTCGACCTGCGAAGCTTCGCTGCCACCGCGAGGCTTCACCGCCGCCGAGACCCCACCATCCCTGCAATGCTCCGCCACAGCTGCTGCAAGGCTTCATCACAGCTGAGGCTCCACCGCCAAAAGCCCCACCATCGTCACGAGGCTCTTCCGCCACTGCCGAGTATGGATCACAAGAGCTTCCTCACTGCTCTGGTCAGTGCCTGAGGCCCAGGATAAAACCTCACTTGAATTAACATTAATTTTTAATAAATAATGCCTTTACTTCACGAACGATAAAGATAAAAAAGAACTTGCTTTCACTGCTTGGTTAACACAATACCGACCAACAAACTTTAGCGTTCAGATGGCCCTGTGGTCCAGTTGTTGACTATAGGACATTGTTGTCACGTTTAAACCTGTTTGCATCCAGCACCAGATCAGCGGAAGCTCAAACCCGCCATTCCATAAACACACGCACACACGCGCGCACACACACACACACACACAGTCACACAGACACATGTATCCACACACAAATACACACACGTGCACACACACACACGTGCACACACACACACACACACACAGACACACACACAGACACACACACACACACACACACAGATACACACATGCACACACATACACATATATACACACACACACACACAGATACACGCACACACACATACATACACACACATAGACAGACACACAACATACATACACGCATACATACACACACACAGATACACACACACAGAAGCACACACACACACACATACACAGAGATACACACACACCCACATACACACACGCAGGCACATACATACATACATACATACATACATACATACATACATACATACATACATACATACATACACAGGCACACTTGCACAGGGGCACAAACATGAACACATGTATGCACATGTACATACACACACATACACACACATACACACACGCAGGCACATACATACATACATACATACATACATACATACATACATACATACATACATACATACATACATTTGCACAGGACACAGGTGCACAGACATGAACACATGTATGCACATGTACATACACAGAGATACTCATGAACTTACACACACAGAAAAACATACACAAACATAAACACACAAACATACTTGCATGTACAAATACCAACATACATTTGCACAAACACACACACACACACACAAACACCAATACACACGTACACACACATGTGGATGTTTTCAAGAGAGAGTTAGATTTAGCTCTTAGGGCTGAAGCAATCAAGAGATATGGGGTAAAAGCAGGAACGGGGTACTGATTTTAGATGATCAGCCATGATCATTTTGATTGGCTCGCTAGAAGGGCCGAATGGCCTACTCCTGCACCTATTTTTCTATGTTTCTATGTTTCTATGCTGGTGTACACCAAAGATAGACACAAAGTGCTGGAGCAACTCAGCAGGTCAGGCAGTATCTCTGGAGAAAAGGAACAGGTGACATATCAGGTTGGAACCCTTGTTCAGAAGTGTTAGAAGATGGGTTCCCACCCGAAACGTCACCTGTTCCCTGTTTCTAGATGCTACCTGACCCGCCGTGTTGCTCCAGCACTGTGTCTGGTTTGTCTTCTCATCTCTGAACAAATTCTACTTTCTCAGTCTCATCTCAGCCAACTAAAAGCTAATATCGAACTCTGGAGCATTTTAACCCGCATAGTTCAATGTTACAGGAACGAAGATGGTGGTCCTTCATCCCATTGTACCTGTGCCATCTCATGCTTTGCCAAATACGTTTATTCTCTGTTCTAATTTGAGCCCGTTTCCTGGAGTCAATTGATGATGAGAATAGACATTTCAGAATTCAACAGACAGACTGTGGTTCTTCAAAGGATGTTCAAAGTAATAACGACTGCTACCACACCTCCCTCATTCTATGCACCTCACCTGCCTGTCTAGGTTTGACAGGGCTCTCTCTCTCAGACCACCCATTTAGCCGTTACTTTAGAGGTACACCGTGGAAAAGAGGCCTATCGGCCCACCGAGTCCCCGCCGACCTTGTACACTAGCACTATCCTACACATCTAGGGATAATTTACAATTTTATCAAAGCCAATTAAACTTCAAACCTATACATACGCCATTGGAATGTGGGAGGAAACCAGAGCACCGGGAGAAGACCCAATCTGAGAGCAAGTAGGGACGGCACGGTGGCGCAGCGGTAGAGTTACTGCCTTATAGTGTTTGCAGCACTGGAAACCCGGGTTCGATCCCGACTACAGGTGCTGTCTGTACGGAGTTTGTACTTTCTCTCTGTGACCGCATGGGTTTTCTCTGAGATATTCTGTTTCCTCCAACACTCCAACAACATACAGGATTGTAGGTTAATTGGCTTGGTATAAGTGTAAATTGTCCCTAGTGTGTAAAGGATAGTGTTAATGTACGTGGATCACTGGTCGGTGCGGACTCGGTGGGCTGAAGGGCCTGTTTCTGCTCTGAATCTCTAAACTAAACTAAAGTAAAACTAAAAGACCCATGGGGAGAACGTACAAACTCCACACAGAAAGCACCCATGGTCAGGATCGAACCCGGATCTCTGACACAGTATGGCATCAACTCTACCGCTACGCCACTGTGCTGCCCCCACTAGGTGTTCAGGCTCTATATATCTGCTGTCCCACTCTTGAAAAAAAAAATGCAATTTCTTTTAATCCCTTCAGGCCTCTTAAATCAAAATGATAGTGATACAATTACTATACAATTCCATTCTGCAGATGGAGAAATTAAACTCAAATAATCAACAGAAATTGCAGCTTTTTTCCAACCTACAGGATCCTCAGTATATCCAGTGATGCTGTTAAGTTTATTACCCATTCCACAAATAGTATTCTGCTGTGAAAAGGAGCAATCAAACTGTATTTATGTTGGAAACACTTAACAGCAGTGGGGAGCTCCGTAATTCACTTATAATGTCCTATCTGGAAGCCAGGATGTTGGTGCTTCAGTGTATAGTAATAAAATGCTGGAGTAACTCAACGGGTCAGGCAGCATCTCTGGAGAAAAGGAATGGATGATGTTTCAGGTCGGGACCCTTCTTCAGACTGCTGTCTGTCTGAAGAAGGGTTCCGACCAGAATCACCACCTATTCCATTTCTCCAGAGATGGTGCCTGACCTGCTGAGTTACTCCAGCATTTTGTATCCATCTTCGGTATAAACCAGCATCTGGAGTTCCTTCCTCTACACATACCGTTCATGTGGGAACAAGGAATGGCAGGGATGTTAAACATTGGTTTTCTCTGACCCTCTGGCACAGAAGGGGTACTGGGATTGTTCCATGCACTGGGTCATATAGACCTGAGCACCTTTCAGGGACAGTTCACTGGCAAATTGAATTTCAATTTAGTGTTCTGACTCTAATATAGGACCGAGACAGAGCGAGAATGTGGAAGAGTGAATGGTGGGGAAGGGATTGCTTGGGTCAATCAGAAATGCAAGGGAAATTGTAGAGAGGGTGAAGATGGTCACCGTGAGGAGAGAAGAGATGTGGACATCGATTGGTAGGAATTGGTAGGAAAGCAGCATTCTTTTGGGCAACACCTTTAAAGACATCCAAGGCAGGCATTAGCCCTCTCCATTTTAGTTCAGCTGGTGGAGCTGCTGCCTCAAAGCTAGAGGGACCCTAGTTCAATCCTGACCTCAAATGCTGTCTGTGTGGAGTTTCTAACTATGTACGCTTCCTCTGGGTGCTCCAGCTTCCTCACAAATTCCAAAGACAGGTGAGTTGGTGGGTGAATTGGCCTCTGTAAACTAGCCCTGGGGTGTAGGGGAATGGTACAATCTGGGGTGAGCGGATAAAAATGTGGGAGGAATGAAAAATGGGATCAACGTGGGATTAGTGTAATTGGGTTGGGGCAGACTGAGTGGACTGAAGGGAGGTTTTCCATGCTGCGTGTCTCTATGATCCCAGGAGAAAGAGAGAAAAGCTCGCATTTCATAAGTTCATGTTATAGGAGCAGAATTAGGCCATCTGGCACATCAAATCTACTTCACCATTCAACCATGGCTGACCTTCCGCCTCAACCCCATTCTACTGCCTTCGCCCCATAACCCCTGACACCCATACTAACCAATAATCGGTCAATCTCCACCTTATAAATATCCTATGATTTGGCCTCAACAGCCATCTGTGGCAATGAATTGCACAAATTCACCAGCCTGTTACATTTATATATCACCATATACTCCATCATGTTATGTGGGAAATGAATACTGGCCAGGACACCAGTTTACTGGCACCTTGGGATCCTTTACATCCACGAGGCATGAAGACCTGGTTTAACGTCTCATCCATGTTGCAGTGTGGGTCACATTGTCCCACCCTCCCCAATGTTGCATTAATCCATCTGATGGGTTGTCAGCCTAGTGTTTGTGACCCTTTCACCAGACCCACAACCTCCGAGCTCTAATTTCTGTTTTTTTACTAAAATGTCAGGCAAGGATCACCATTTTGGCTGTTGAACCGACTTTACCACTTGTGAAAATAGAGGCAGGGACATCTGGTCAGAGGTTGGAGCAGCCTAGGCAGGCCGAAGGGCCTGTTCCTATGCTGCTTCTCCAAACCAAGGCTCTTTTTGTTCAGCTAGCATATGGAGTGATGGGCCGAACAGTCTCCTTCTACGCCACAACGTCCAATGATTCCCTATCAATGACATCTTGTGAACAACAGAACAGTGGGACTAGAGTAACACTGGTGCAGAGGCAAGGAAGTTATTTAATTGTTACATAAGAATCTGCTACAGATTCAGATCATGTATCTTTACTGAAGGAATCTCCCATTTTTTTTTTTTTTTTTTTTTTTTTTTGATTTTGTGTCTTTGGAGCATTTCTATCTTTAATTTGTGTATTGATGATGTCCTTATTATTTATTTTTCTCCGACTATATGTTTTTTCTCTCTTCTGTTTAATCTTTGTAAGGTGACCTTGAGATTTGAAAGGCGCCCGAAAATAAAATTTATTATTATTATTATTATTATCTTTTATCTATCCTGTTTAATCGCGATCGAGCCTTGTTGATCAAAACAGTGGAGAAGCATGAAATATTCAAGGGAGATTTTTTTATCATCAAATTGGAAAAAATAGTCAGTGCTTTCATAACAAAAGTTTATCAGTCGGCAAAAGCAAATTCATTCAACGAAAAGCATGAGGATATTTTGACATCTAAGGAATAAACTGAAAAAGGATTTAAGAAGGAACTGCGGATGCTGGAAAATCGCACCATCACTATAAATTCCACGCCCACCACGACTTGGAGTTCTTCTACCGTCGCCTCCGCCTCACAGCGTTCTTCCATTGGAAGGGGTGCTCGCCCCCCTATTGCTGATCCCTTTCCCGTCTCCAACGGACCCCTTCCTCGTGGACCCCCCCACATGGCCTTCCGGCTTTAGACCATTTTATTCAAAATTGCCGGCGGGACATCAACCGCCTCAACTTCTCCACTCCCCTGTCTCACTCCAACCTCTCCCCCCCTGAACGTACAATCATCGACTCACTCCGCAACAACCCAGACTGGGGTATCAAACCCGCCGACAAGGGAGGTGCCGTGGTAGTCTGGCGTGTCGATCTCTACAAAACTGAGGCCACACGCCAACTCTCGGACACCTCCTCCTACTTACCCCTGGACCATGAACCCACAGACGAGCACCAGGCCATTATCTCTAGCACCATCACTATAAGTGAGACCAAGCGTAGGCTTGGCGATCATTTCGCCGAACACTTCTGCTCGGTCCGCATTAACCAACCTGATCTCCCGGTGGCTCAGCACTTCAATTCCCCCTCCCATTCCAAATCCGACCTCTCTGTCCTGGGCCTCCTCCATGGCCAGAGTGAGCACCACCGGAAATTGGAGGAGCAGCTCCTCATATGCTTGGGCAGTCTGCACCCAAGCGGCATAAACATTGAATTCTCCAATTTCCGGTAGCCCTTGCTGTCTCCTCCCCTTCTCAGCTCTCCCTCAGCCCTCGGGCTCCTCCTCACCCTTTCTCCTTTTTTCTCCCCGCCCCTCCCCCCACCCTACATCAGTCTGAAGAAGGGTTTTGGCCCGAAACGTTGCCTATTTCCTTCGCTCCATAGATTCCTTCTCTCTGAGTTTCTCCAGCACTTTTGTCTAAACTGAAAAAGGAGATCAGAAGGGCAAAAAGGGGCCAGGAGATAGCTCTGGCAGGTAGCATTAAGGACAATCCCAAAAGGTTTTATAAATACAAAAGGGGGAAAAGGGTAACTAGAGAGAGAGTGGGACATCTCAGGTATCAAAGGTGTAGAGCCACAGGAGATGGGCAAGGTCCTCATTTACAGAGGAGAAAGACAGTAGGATGGAAGAACTTGGGGAAGTCAATGGAAGTGTCTAGTGAGCAGTCAGTGTTACTGTCGAAGAAGTACTGAAGGTACTGTCATGTATGAAGGAAGAGAAATCTCCAGGGCCTGATCAGATACAGTAAATCCGAGGACATTGCGGGAAACTAGAGAGGAAATTGCGGATGCCCTGATTGAAATTTACGAGTCATCCTTAAATACAGGAGAGGTGCAGTAAGATTGGAGGGTGGCAAATGTTGTACATCTTTTCAAGTAGGGCTGCAGGGAAAATGTTGGGAACTATAGGCCGGTGAGCTTAACATCTGTAGTTGGAAATTTACCAGAGAGTATTCTGAGATATAGGTTATACAGGCATTTAGATGGGCAAGGACTGATTAGGGATAGTCAGCATGGTTTTATATGTGGGAGGTCATGACTCACAAATCTGATTGCTTTTTTTGAAGACGTAACCAAAAAGGTCGATGAGGGCAGAGCTGTAGATGTTGTGTACATGGATTTCAGTAAGGCATTCGACAAGGTTCCGCATGGTAGGCTGCTCTGGAAGATTAGATCGCATGGGATCCAAGGAGAGGTAGCTGAATGGATAGCAAATTGGCTCCATGGATGGAATCAGAGGGTGATAGTGGAAGGTTGCTCCTCAGATTGGAGGCCTGTGACTAGTGGTGTGCCACAGGGTACGGTGCTGGGCCCGTTAATGTTTGTCATCTACATCAATGATTTGGATGAGAACATACAGGGCAAGATTAGCAAGTTTGCTGATGATACAAAAGTTAGTGGTTTTGCAGATTGTGAAGATGGTTGTGAAGGATTGCAGCAGGATCTGGATCGATTGGCCAGGTGGGCGGAGGAATGGCTGATGGAATTTAATACAGAGAAGTGTGAGGTGTTGCATTTTGGGACGTCTAACAGGGACAGGACCTACACAGTAAATGGTAGGCCTCTGGGTATTGTTGTAGAGCAAAGAGATCTAGGAGTGCAAGTGCATGGTTCCTTAAAGGTCGAGTCGTAGGTGGATAAGGTGGTCCAAAAGGCTTTTGGCACATTGGCCTTCATTAGTCAGAGTATTGTGTATAGAGGTTGGGAAGTCATGCTGCCGTTGTAGAAGATGTTGGTGAGACCACATTTAGAATATTGTGTTCAGTTCTGGGCACCATGTTATAGAAAAGATATTACCAAGCTTGAAAGGGTTCAGAAAAGATTTACAAGGATGTTACCAGGACTAGAGAGTGTGAGCTATAAGGAGCGGTTGAGTAGGCTGGGTCTCTATTCCATGGAGCGCAGGAGGATGAGGGGGAATCTTATAGAGGTGTACAAAATCATGAGAGGAATAGATTGGGCAGATGCACAGTCTTGCCCAGAGTAGGGGACATAGGTTCAAGGTGAAGGGGAAAAGATTTCATAGGAATCCGAGGGGTAACTTTTCACACAAAGGGTGGTGGATGTATGAAACTAGCTGCCAGATGTGGTGGTTGAGGCTGGGTCTATCCCATTGTTTAAGAAACAGTTAGACAGGTACATGGATAGGACAGGTTTGGAGGGATATGGACTAAGTGCAGGCAAGTGGGACTAGTTTAGCTGGGACACTGTTGGCCGGTGTGGGCAAGTTGGGCTGAAGGGCCTGTTTCCACACTGTATCACTCTATGACTCTTTGACTCTATGACATGCTGAAGTGCAGCTTAAATGCAAATATCTTGATAATGAGAATGATCATCTACAGCATCAGTGGACGGGAGAGTGGAATGGGGAGAGTTGCAAGAGGGAACATCGGCGTCGAGCCAGAAGGAGTGGCATTGGGAGTGGCAGATTGTTAGCATTTCATTCCTAGCCATGGGTTTACGTGCGGCACCAGACAGTGAATTTACTGTCATCATGGCAGAGGAAGAATTGGCCCAGGATACCTCAGATAGATCATGGGACCAGGTGTGAGAAGCAGAAGGCTTTATTTTATTTCTTTTAGCTGAGACAAAGCACAACAAACATTATTGAGCCAAGAGACTGCCAAGATTGCCAGAGGTGGATGAATGAATACATACAAATGAAGGAGGTGATGCTAAAACACTGCAGCGATTACATTGAATCCTCTAAGAAACTGTAAACAATTTTGTTTTACCCTGGTACCTCTGGTCCTGGCAGTAGTTTCAAATCACTTAATTGAACATAGAACAGAACAGCACGGTGTATGGTTGCAGCACGGTGGCACAGCGGTAGAGTTGCAGCCTTACAGCGCCAGAGACCCGGGTTTGATCCCGACTACGGGTGCTGTCTGTACGTATACATACATATACATATTATACACTCAAATACAAGGCATATGAAGCATGTTGAGTTTGCAGATCTCATGCAACTAAATGGTGAAGCAGTTCAAAAGGTAATATGTCCCATTTCTGATCCTGGAATGAAAGAATTATTGGAATTCACTCTATAAAAGGAAAACATTCAGACCAAGGTGCCTTCATGGTTCTACTTACAATCTCAAATCCTCCGTATTTTGGCTGGTTCTTATTCTATAAATCTTCCTCCTCCAAAATCTCCATACAACATAGAGGAATTTCAGCCTATCAAGTATATACCGGTTCACAGAACAACACAGAGTCATATAGTGGGGAAACAGGCCATTCCACCCAACTTGCCCACACCTACCAACATACCGCAGCTACACTAGTCCCACCTGCCGGTGTTTGGTCCATATCCCTCCAAACCTGTCCTATCCATGTACCTCTCTAACTGTTTCTTAAACAATGGGATAGTCCCAGCCTCAATTACCTCCTCTGGCAGCGTGTTCCATACACCCACCACCCTTTGTGCGAAAAAGTGAAGGGGCTGTCCCACTTGGGCGACCGAATCTGCGAGTTTAGAAGAGTGTCTTTGACCTTCAAACTCGCAGCATAGTCGACACATGGTCGTAGGAGGTCCTATGAGGTGGCTGGAACTCTCCTTCATGCTCGAGGGAAGTTCCCAAATACTCGTGGCCTCAGCTAGGTCTCGGAAAAAATTTCCGCATTTTGAAAGATTTTCTGCAAGTAAAATTTGGTTGGCATGGGTCTTTTAAACTCGTAGTGCAGTGGAGTGGGGTTGTAATTTACTTACAGGCACTCGAGGGCAGCCGTAGGCAATCTTCTTCGCTGATCGGGCATTTTGATTGGCTCATTGGAGTTTTCAGGACCAAGGAAAACAGACCGGTAGGTAAAATGCCCGCTAAACTTTATTAAACTTCTTAAAAGTTTCTCCACTCCTTCTCCTCCCCCCCCCCCCCCCATTGCTCCCCCTCCCCTTCTCCCCCCCTTCTCCTCCCCTTCTCTTCCCTTCACTTCCCTTCTCTTCCCTTCTCTTCCCTTCTCTCCCCCCCCCCCCCCCCCCCCCCCCCAACGCTCTCTAAAGGACTTACCGTTACTGTGCAGCCGTTCAGACAGTGCTCCTCCGCCTTCCCTGGCATCTGCATTCGTGGTGTGTGTGTGTGTGTGTGTGTGTGTGTGTGTGTGTGTGTGTGTGTGTGTGTGTGTGTGTGTGTGTGTGTGTGTGTGTGTGTGTGTGTGTGTGTGTGTGTGTGTGTGTGTGTGTGTGCGTGTGTGCGCGTGTGTGTGCGTGCGTGCGCGTGCGTGCGCGTGCGTGCGTGCGCGCGTGTGTGTGTGTGTGTGTGTGTGTGTGTGTGTGTGTGTGTGTGTGTGTGTGTGTGTGTGTGTGTGTGCACGTGCGCGTGCGCATGCGCGTGTGTGATCCAGCTCGCGATTCAGCTCGCGATTCGGTCAATCCAGCTCGAGGCTTTCCAGGCGAGTACCCTCAAGCTGGAAGGTCGAATACACTCTTTTTAACTCACGGATTAGGTCGCCCAAGTGGGACAGGCCCTTTACCCCTCAGATTCCTATTAAATCGTTTCCCCTCTACTTTAAACCCATGTCCTCTGGTTCTCAAACTGCACACCTCCACTACAATTTTACTATATCCTCTCACATCCCACCACATCCTCCCCCACCTCTGTAATTACTGTGGCCAATTTACCTACCATGAGTATATGGTATATAAGTAGGGAGGCCATGTTGCAGTTATATAAGACGTTGATAAGGCGGCATTTGGAGTATTGTGTTCAGTTCTGAACACCATGTTATTGGAAAGGGTACAGAGAATATTTACAAGGATGTTGCCAGGACTCGAGGGTATAGGAAAATGTTGAGCAGGCTGGGACTCTCTTCCTTGGAATGCAGAAGGATGAGGGGTGGTCTTATAGAGGTGTATACAATCATGAGGAATAGATCAGGTAGACGTACAGAGTGTCTTGCCCAGAATAAGATAATTGAGAACCATATGACATAGGTTTAAGGTGAAGGGGGAAAAGCTTAATAGGAATCTGAGACGTAACTTTTTTTCAGAAAGGGTGGTGGGTATTTGGATTGAGCAGCCAGAGAAGGTAATTGAGGCAGGGACTATTGCGACATTTAAGAAACAATTAGATAGGTAAATAGATAGGGCCGATTTAGAGGGATATGGGCCAAATGCAAGCAGGTGGCTCTAGTGTAGATGGGACATGTTGGTCGGTGCGAACAGGTTGGGCCGAAGGGCTTGTTTCCACACTGTATGGCACTATGACTCTATGACTATCCTGCAAATGTTTGGGAAGTGGGAAGAAACTGGCGCACGCTAGTAAAGTCCCACCTGGTCACAGGGAGAGTTGCAAACTCCACATAGACAGAAATGGAGGCCAGGTTTGAACCTGGATCACTGGAGCTATGAGGCGGCAGCTCTACATGCTGAACCACTGTGCCACCCAAAATGCTGTTCCACCTCCTTCATTGCATAAAATATCCTCCTAATAACCCTTGTCAAGAATGATGGAGTCCCTAGCTGTTTTTTCAGGCACATTGAGTGTTTGAGTCCTAATGATCTTTGTTGGTTACCTAACTCAAGTTGTTATTAATCTGCAAAGTCACACATGTAAAGCTATTTTCACACAGCCACATCCACTTACAGTAACTGCTTTTGTCTTGCACAGACTGGAAAACAGCTCCAGCCAGCCAAGCAGCTCCCCGAAAAAGAAAGAAGAGGCTTTCTAAACCGCAGACAGAGTTCTGCTTGCTGAAAGCATGGCAGTAACTTCTAAACTGGGCGCGGTGCCAGAGAAACGAGAAGGAATAAGTCATATTACATTTCACCCCCTGAAAGAGTTGGCTGTTCTGACCAAGAATAGCAGCAGCAGCAGCTTAGCCTGGGGTAGGAGGTGGTGTGGGGGGATGTGGAGAGAGCACATTTCTTTATTTTCTCTTGTTTCATCAGCGTGCCAGCATAACGTGTCTCGGCCTCCCTCATTGCCACACATACCCCCCATATTGGTGGATCAGAGCCAGCACCTTGACCTGCTGCGATCCTCCCAGAGAAGATGGTCCCACTGTGTTGTTGTGTGAGGAGTTCCAAGATTTACATCCACGGATGATGAAGCACTGGCGAAATGGTTCCAATTCATGCCAATGTAGGCAAATTGTCCCTTTGTGTGAAGGATATAACTAGTGTGAGTGGGTGACCGCAGGTAGGCATGGAGCCGGCATGGGCCTGTTTCCACACAGTGTATTTCTAATCTAAATTAAACTAAAATAAAATAAACTAAACACTAAGTTTTAATTTGAAGCACATTTTATATATTTTCCAATTATGGTTATGTCTTAACATGTTTCATTATCTGAATGTTTCCATTCAGTTGCAGACTATCTGCTTCTATGCAATAACCAGCCTATTAGTGCACATACAGTGGTGATAAAGGATAGATATTTGATAGCTGTAAGGTTTGTTTCACACAGATCTGGGCAATGCATACCACCCAAGTGGTCCAGCTTTAAAGGGGTGGAGGAAAAGAGATCTGGAGGTTTACACACACACACACACACCTTTGAAGTATTAAGCCTGTGAAAGAGGTAGACGTAATTCTTGGCGTGACTTATAAAGGCACAGAGTACAAAAGCAAGGAAGTTATGATAAACCATCGCACATTATGCTTTCGCTGGAGTATTGTGTTTAATTCTCAGCATCAACAATTAATAAATCCTGCCAAACCTTGGAGAGAATGCAATGGATTTTCTCTGAGATCTTCAGTTTCCTCCCACACTCCAAAGACGCGCGGGTTTGGAGGTTAATTGGCTTGGTATAAATGTAAATTGTCCCTGGTGTGTGTAGGACAGTGTTAATCAAAGATCCTATAGCGGAGCAAGATAGTCCACTCGACAAAAAAAGCCGTAGTAGGGTCATGGGTAATCTTCAGCACCATTTCCGTAACCGGCTTCCGTCTCCGCACCAAAGATCCTATAGCGGAGCAAGATAGTCCACTCGACAAAAAAAGCCGTAGTAGGGTCATGGGTAATCTTCAGCACCATTTCCGTAACCGGCTTCCATCTCCGCACCAAAGATCCTATAGCGGAGCAAAGATACTGGTGCAGAGACAGAAGCCAGTTACGGAAACATCGTCATAAAAATATTCTCTTCATTTTCTTTCTACCTTTCTGCCTCACAATAAAAAGCAAAAAGAAGCCTAACAAAGATCCTATAGCGGATCTTTGATGCCGATGTTCCTTCCACAGCATTTGGGGAGTCTGGCCCGGATCAGCACGGCTGGGACGCCAGGGTAAAGTTGCGGGGAGGTTTGCAATGTATTTTTATATAATGTTGTCCCTTGTCTGGGCCTTGAGTCCGAAATAAAGTTTATCATTACATATAAAAATCTGGAGAAATATATATATGTGTGTGTGCTATATATGATTATATACATCTATATCACATTCATACATGTGTGTGTAATAAATTTAATTTTGGGCGCCTTTCAAGAGTCTCAAGGACAAAGTGTATGTGTGTTCTTTCCTACACAGTCTAATCAGTTGTATGGTCGCTGAATAAAATTACCCTTAAGTTATACATCATTTGTTAATCTTGCTCAAAACAAATTTTATTTTGTTAAATACTTCATTTAGATAACCCCACCATTACAGACAGATCTCATTCCACTCTCTGGATATTGGGAAGACCAGACCCATTTTATTGTTGAAAAACAATTCTATAGACACAAAAAAACATTAAGGAACATTCCAAGAGTAGAGCAACTGGAATCTTCATTTTGCTATTATTTTACCAAATACGGCAGTTGTGAATAGTGTGATTAGATGAATTACAGAGTGCAAGTTTAATTTAAAAAATCAACTCAAACACAGCACATGAGCCATTTAAAAAAAAAAAATTTTAAACATTAAAAAAGAAAATTAACAGAATTATAATTTATTAACATATTAATCATTAACAAAAAATAACATAATTATGAATGAACAGAATTATGAATTACGAATCTAACCCTATATCACACACGCAACTGTTTCCCCGCAACGCTGATTACACTGCGAGAGGGATAACCAAAGTCGGGTCGGGATTACTGAAATGGCCAAAGAAATATCCGACTTTCCGCTCCGTTGTGTATTACACGTCAGCCCATTGGAATTAGCAGGAGTGGACTATCTTGCTCCGCTATAGGATCTTTGGTGTTAATGTGCGGGGATCGCTGGTCGGTGCGGACTCAGTGGGCTGAAGGGCCTGTTTCCGCTCTGTACCTCCAAATTAAACTAAATGCTGCAAAGGGTAGCATTTGAAAGGCTACAGGAGCTGGAGAGTGCAACTCATTGGATAGGGCTTTCAAAGTGTTGGCGTGAGAATGATGGGCTGAATGGTTGTTATTGATTGAATCCATGCCAACACAAACTATAGTGCAATTCTGTTAATGCATTTCAGGAATACCATGTGTATTTTCTCTGTAAGGTTGTATATTGTTCTATGCATGACCAAACCATCTCAGGAATGGTGATAAAGAAAGCAGTCATTGGTTTACATCGTGATCTTGTTGAGTCTGTGTGGTTAAACACAGGTACTTTGGCAAACAGTCATAGTTTCCACCATTACATTCACCTTTGACAGTTTGATCTAATCTTAGAAAGATGATCATGGTACCCAAAGCAAGTTATACTTTCACTTTTGGACATAAAAGTATCGGTACACTGTAATCATGTAATGCACACAACAAAAGCTTTTTACAGTAACTTGGTATATGTGACAATAAACTAAGTTAAACTTAAGAAAAAGTGCTGGAGTAACTCATCAGGTTAGGCAGCTTCTCTGCAGAACATAAATAAGAGACGCTTCGAGACCTTTCTTTAGACCGATTGTAGAGGTAACCCCCCCAAACACCCCCTCCCATTTATTTCCCCACCCCTCACTCTCTTCCCCCACTCATTCCGTCCCCTCGGCCCCACCTATTTCTCCCCTCCACCCGCCCCCATCTCTCCCATTACTTTCCTCCCTCAGGCTTCACCATCCCCAACTCTTCAAAACTGTCTTACACCTTCTGCTCTTATCTCTGGGCTACGTTACAACCTTCTGCCCATCAATCCCCCACCTATGTCGACCTATTACCTGCCTGACTTTGTCCTGCATCTCCCCTTTTTCAGCTTTCCTCTCCCCACTACAATCAGTCTGAAGATGGGTCTCGACCCAAAATGTCACCTCATTGAGTCATAGTCATACAGTGTGGAAACAGGCCCTTCGGCCCAAATTGCCCATCCTAACCAACACATCCCAACCTCAATGCTGATCCCACCAGCCTGCGTTTGGCCCATATCCCTAAACGTCATCCTATCCATCTTCTCCGGAGAAGCTGCCTGACCTGCTGAGTTACTCCAGCACTTTGTGTCCTTTTGTATAAAAACCAGCGTCTGTTGTTCTTTGTTTCTATACTTTTACTTTTTACATTTCCAGGGGGTTTGTGCACCACTGACCAGAGAATTTATTGAGTGCCTTTGAGATAATGATATTAAGCTATCTTCCTGGAGCAATGAAACCCAGAGGTAGAACACATTCCTGACACATGCACAGGATTTGTGAACATTGATAATATAGAATCAAAGGTGTATTTACAAGTCAGGATGATGAATGATGGGGAAGTAAAATGGTTGTATTTATAGGCATCTAAAGTTATGGAGTCATTGTGAGAGAGCACTGGAACCGGCCCTAGGGCTCTCTGAGTCCGGGCCGACCATAAGTCTGTAGAAGGGTCTCGGCCCGAAACATCGCCCATTCCTTCTCTCCATAGATATTGCCTCACCCGCTGAGTTACTCCAGCATTTTGTGTCTACCTCCGACCATCAAATGCCCATCACATTAATCGCAACCAAACCATTTTATTTTCCCCAAATCTCCATCAACTCTCTAGAAGTACCACACTCCAACCCTCCAGGGGAAATTTACAATGGTCAAACAACCTACCGGCCACAACCTCTCCGAGATCTGGACGGAAACCCGCTCCGTCACAGGGAGGATGCGTAAACACAACACAGACAGCACTGGAGGTCAAGATTGAATCTGGGTCGTTGGAATTGTGAGGCGGTGGCTTTACTAGCTGGTGGAGGTTGTAGATTCGAGAAGTGCAACTAAAGAAGCAATGACAAGCTGGAATAGAGTATTTTACAGATGGTGCAAACTGCAGATATTGTAGACCAGGTCTTCGATCATAGAAGGAGTGCCAATTAAACTACCTTGACTGGAAAACCCAAAGTGCCGGAGGAACTCAGCAGGTCAGGCAGCATTTATGCAGGGAATGGGCAAGTTCAGTGCTGGGGTTAAAACCAGCATAGTTTCCAAGTGATGTTCATATGGTCATAAGTTATAGGAGTAGGATTGGGCCATTTGGCCCATCAAGTCTACTCCGCCATTCAATCCTGGCTGATCTATCAACCCCATTCTCCTGCCTTCTCCCCATAAACCCTGACACCCATACAAATCAAGAATCTGTCAATCTGCGCCGTTAAAATATACATTGACTTGGCCTCCACGGCCTTCTGTGGCAATGAATTCCATAGATTCATCATCTTCTGAGTAAAGAAATTCCTCCTCGGCTCCTTTCTAAGGGTATGTCCTTTTATTCTGAAGTTCTAGACTCTCCCACCGGTGGAAACATCCTCTCAGCAACCACTCTATCCTAAACTGATGGACCGAGAAGAAACTGCTGATTCAAGTTATCTCTTCTACTTAATGAGCTGAGAGGTCAATTTCTATACACAAAATAACAACGGCAACTTCTTGTCACCTGGAATGTACTGAGCTTGTGGTAATATCCACCAAACCAGCCCAGAACATCTTAGAATTTGTCTTTATTATTTTGTGAAGGGTTGGTGAGTTTTGTCAGCAAATCAAACAGAAAGGGTTTAATGAGAGTTTCCAATGTTTAACTGCAACATTTGTATCAGTGTTTGTTACAATAAACTATAATATGAGTCTTAATTTTATTACAGTCACAGGCGATCTAATTGAGATGACATGAAGCCGAGTCTAGTGTATATACTTCTGGCCGTCACTCTACCGAAAGGATGTTGTAGCAATATAGAGAGTGCAGAAGAAACTCACAAGGGTATGCCTGACATACAGGGCACAGGGGTGGTACAGCAACAGTGACCTGGGTTTGATCCTGACAACGTGTTCTGTCTGTATGGAGTTTGCACGTTCTCCCTGTGACCACATGGGTTTTCTCCGGGTGCTCCGGTTTCCTCCCACATTCCAAAGACGTACAGGTTTATAGGTGCAATGGCTTCTGTAAATTGTAATTTGTCACAAGTGTGTAGGATAGTGCTAGTGTAAAGCCCCTGTCCCACTTAGGAGACCTAAACAGCAACCTCTGGTGACCTTGCCCGACACCCAAGGTTTCCATGAGGTCACCAGAGGTTTTGGTCACTCTCCCTAATGGTCGAAAGTGGTTTCCGCAGTGGTCGAGGCTTCATCTAGATTGCTGCTATTTTTTCATCATGATTAAAACCGGCCTCGACTAAAAATAGGTTGCCGTTTTAAAAATCGATCATTTTTTAGTCGCAGGTCTAGTCGAAGCCGGTTTTCTTCATAGTCGAGGAAGATTTTCAACATATGCGTGGGAGGTTGTAGGAGGTTGCAGGTCACCTCGACCTTGATTTTTTTTTGGGTGGCGGGCAAGGTCACCAGAGGTGGCTGTTTAGGTCTCCTAAGTGGGACAGGGGCTTAAGGGTGATCGCTGGTTGGCATCGACTAGGTGGATCCAAGGGCCTATTTCCACGCTGTATCTCTAATGTCTAAAGTCTAAAGAAAGGGAAAAATATGTCAGCCATGATTAGATGGCCTAATTCTGTTCCTACATCTTATGGTCTTATGGTCTTACAGAGCAAACCCATTGCCCCAGAGAGAGGAACTGAGAGTGGAAAGGATCTGAACTCAATCTAACTTAGAGCAAGAAATGCTACAAATTTCTGTTCACTTTCTTGGCCCAAAGTCCATACCTTGATTCTCCAAACCACTTCTGGTCTTTTTGAAGAGTTATGTCAAGAAAGAAAAGCAAAATGAATGACCACAATCATTAGGTTAACCAGCAGATTTTAAAGGGGAAGGACTGGGAATGTTTTGTGTGATTTGCAAACCAAGATTGTGGCGGCAATCTCTCAGTACAGCCTTGTCAAAGAGTCGTAAGTTTTCAAAATAAAAAGAATAAGACAGAACAATTGTTGTTAGAACAAGAAATCAGACAGTTAGAGATGGATAATGCCAAAGATTCCACGACAGATAAACACAATAAGATAATATTACTGAAATTTAAACTTAATCGAATTTTATCGGCAAGGGTAATAAGACTATTCCAAATGACAAAACAGGAACATTTTGAGTTTGGTGACAAACCACATAAGCTTTTAGCTCGCCAATTGAAAAAACAAGAAAAGGAAAATACTATAACCAAAATTAAATCAGAGAAAGGTGAATTACTAATACTACCTAAAGATATTAATAATAGATTTGCCCAATTTTATCAAAACTTATATACATCTAAAATTAAAAGAGAAGATAGTAAAATAAAAAAATTTCTAGATAATTGTAATCTTCCAATACTGGACCTTTTGGAACAAGAGGAATTAGGAGCTCAAATTACAATCAAAGAAATAGGTGAAACAATAAAATCGCTGAAAAATGGTAAGACACCGGGACCAGATGGTTTTAATAATGAATTTTATAAAAAATTTCAGGAGATAACAACCCCTTATTTATTTAATTTATACTCCCATGCTTTTAAAGAAAACAAACTACCTGAAACACTAACAGAATCAACTATTACACTTATTCCAAAAAAAGATAAAGATTTAGAAGATCCGGGCTCGTACAGAGCTATATCACTTTTAAATACAGATCAGAAAATTTTAGCAAAGATTTTATCAAGAAGATTAAGCAAATATATTAGTAAATTGATAAACCCTGATCAAACGGGGTTTATACCTAAAAGATACTCATTTAATAATCTGAGACGTCTGTTTAATATAATGTACTCGCATAAAGTAGAGGAAGAAGATATATCAATTATTTCTTTGGATGCAGAGAAAGCATTTGATCAGGTAGAGTGGCAATACTTATATAAAGTACTACAAAAATTTAATATGGGAGAGAATTTTATAAGATGGGTAAAATTATTATATGATAAACCGATGGCAAGAATTTTAACTAATAACATGTTATCTCAAAAATTTCAACTATCAAGGGGTAATAGGCAGGGATGTGCACTATCACCCCTGCTATTTGCCCTTATGATAGAACCCCTGGCTGAAAGTATAAGAATTCATCCGAATATTCAGGGCTATAATACCAGAGACTCAAAGAATAAAATCTCATTATATGCAGACGATATACTTTTATATATTACAAAGTCACAAACGAGCATACCAAATTTATTAAACTTAATAGAGGAATTTGGGTCTTTTTCTGGATATAGAATAAACTGGAATAAAAGTGAAATCATGACATTAAAACCTCAAGAACCTACACACTTACTGAAGTTCCCCTTTAAAATCGCAACAGAAAAATTTAAATATTTGGGTATTCAGATTACTAGAAAATATAAAGCATTATTCAATGCTAATTTCATGCCTTTATTAAATAAACTTAATACGTTGATTAAATTTTGGAAAACACTTCCCTTATCATTATTAGGTAGAATAAATGCAATAAAAATGATCTTCCTACCACAATTACTATACCTATTTCAATCTATACCGGTATATATACCAAAATACTTTTTTTAAAAATTAGACTCTAATATTACTAATTATATTTGGGACTATAGATCACATAGAATCACAAAAAAACACTTATGTAAACCAAAAGAGGTCGGGGGACTTTCACTTCCGAATTTTATGTATTATTACTGGGCAGTGCATATTAAGAATATGATTTATTGGTTGGATAGTTCTACCCAACAGACAGAATGGATAAAAATGGAGAAGGAGGATTGCCATCCTAGTAATATAGGAACGATCCTCTTCTCCCCAAAAAAACTGAATAACACAATATATAAGAAGAACCCAATTATATATGGTACAATAAGAATTTGGAAACAAATAAAATTATCTTTAAAATTAAGAAATCTATCACTGTTAATGCCAATAGCGAATAACCCTTTATTTAAACCATCTCTTATTGATAAGACATATAACCAATGGGAAAGTCTCGGAATTAGAAGGATCGGGGATATGTATGAAATGGGAAACTTACTATCATTCCAACAATTACAATTAAAATTTAAATTGAAAAACAACCAATATTTTAAATATCTTCAGATTTGCGATTTCGTGAAAAAATATATACAAGGATATCAAAAAGTAACTCCTGACTTATTGGAAGAGGCAATGAATATTGAAGCTGACTCACAAAAATTAATATCATATTTATATAATAGTATTCTAAATATAGACCTACCATCGACAGAGGTACTTAGAGAAGAGTGGGAACGGGAACTAATGATAAAAATTACGAAGGTTAAATGGGAAAAATACCTGATATATATTCACAAATGTTCAATTAATGTAAGACATAATTTAATTCAATTTAAAATTGTACATAGATTATATTACTCAAAAACAAGATTGAACAAATTTTATCCAAATATATCCGCCACTTGTGATAAATGTCTAGCTCAAAAGGCAACTATAACACACTCCTTAGTCTCCTGCATAAAACTTTATAGATTTTGGAATGATATTTTTGAAATATTTACAAAATTATTCAAGACAAGAATGGAACCTAATACTGAAATGATTATATTTGGCGTAATGGAAGATGGGAATAAATTGAACACATCTCAAAATCTATTCCTTAACTATGGTTTAATAATAGCAAAAAAATTAATTCTTAAATTTTGGAAGGGTACATCAATACCAACGCTTAAAATGTGGATTGCAAGTATGTTGGACACCGCTCATCTTGAGGAAATGCGATTCCTCCTAATGGATAAATCAGACCAATTCATAACGAGTTGGTCTCCATTCGTCGTTTTTTTGGAATCATATGGTGCAACACAATTGTAAAAAATAACTGTTTCAGGACTGGACGAGGGTTGGTCAAGACTATAAATAATGATCTCCTCTTTTTTTCTTTTCTTCTCTCTATTCTCTCTCTCAACTTTCTTCATTTACTCGTTTTCTTTTTTCACACACTATATATTTCACATCTTTCTATCCTTTACTATCTAACTTCTTTTTCTTATTCTAATTTTTTTTCAGTGTAACAAAAAAAAAAAAAAGAAGTTGTACATAAAATGTATTATGAAAATATATATTAGGCACTTTGGTGCCATATGACTGTACTTACTTCTAATAAAATAAAATATTAAAAAAAAATTAAAAAAAAAAAAAAAGAGTCGTGGTGCGTTTAATTACATTTCACCTGTATTTTTGGAGGAGATACATCAAAATGGGCTGAACAATATTTTAGGTTATGCATTTAAAAAATGATAGATTAAATACGAAATAAGAAAGTAGAAAAAGATTGTTTATTGTAAAAAATACAGTTTTAATGTTGTTTAATACACTTGTAGCTTGTGGCAATCAGTTTCCATAGAAGTGTAGGAAGGAACTGTAGATGCTGGTTTACACTGAAGAAAGACATAAAATACTGGAGTAACTGAGCTGGACAGGCAGAATCTCTGGAGAGAAGGAATGGGTGACGTTTCGGGTCGAGACCCTTCTTCAGATGGTCTTGACCCAAATCGTCACCCGTTCCTTTTCTCCTAAGATGCTGCCTGTCCCGCTGAATAAAGCCCCTGTCCCACTTAGGAGACCTAAACAGCAACCTCTGGTGACCTTGCCCGCCACCAAAACAAAAACCAAGGTCGAGGTGACCTGCAACCTCCTACCCAAGCATATGTTGAAAACAATCCTCGACTATGAAGAAAACCGGCTTTGACTAGACTTGTGACAAAAAAATTATCGATTTAAAAAACGGCAACCTATTTTTATTCGAGGCCGGTTTTAATCATGATGAAAAAATAGCAGCAACTAAAATGAAGCTTCGACCACGCGGAAACCACTTTTGACCATTAGGGAGAGTGACCAAAACCTCCGGTGACCTCATGGAAACCTTGGGTGGCGGGCAAGGTCACCAGAGGTTGCAGTTTAGGTCTCCTAAGTGGGACAGGGGCTTTACTCCAGTATTTTGTGTCTATCTTTGGTTTAAACCAGCAGCCCTCCCTCACCTGTATCCACCTATCATTTGTCAGGCTTTGTCCCATCCCTATCTCTCTTTTCCAGCTTTCTCTCCCCTATTAAAGTCAGTCTGAAGAGGGATCCCAACCTGGAGCTTTACTTTTCATTCCCTCCAAATGTGCTGCCTGACCCAAGGAGTTACTCCAGCACTTTGTGCTTCGTTGTACTGTTTTATGTTCTTATATTCTTTTTTTTTTGGATACAGCGCGGAAATAGGATCTTTGGTCCACTGAGTCTGCTCTGACCAGCAATCACCCCATACACTAGCACTGTCCTACAAGGAAAAACTGATTTTTTTACCAAAGCCAATGAACCTACAAATCTGTATGTCTTTGGAGTGTGGGAGGAAACCAGAGCCCCCGGAGAAACCCCAGGTCGTCACAGGGAGAACGTACAAACTCTGTATAGACAGCACCCTCAGCCAGGATCAAACGTGGGCCTCTGGCATTGTAAGGCAGCAACTCTACTGCTGCGCCATGGTGACCTCTGTGTAAATATATTTCTCCTTGCCCCTGTCCTCAATGGCTGACTCCTTATCCTGTTTATACCCCCAAAGGGACAACCATTCAGCATTGACCCTGCCAAACCCTCTCAGAATCCTGTACATTTCAATGGAACACTGCTCATTCTTCTAAACACCAATGCGTAATGCTAATCTTCCTCAATTCCTTTCATATGACTATCTCTCATCCCAGGAATCAGTCGATTGAATCTCAGCTGCCTTGATTCTAAAGCAAAAACATCCCTGCTTTTATACAGAGATCAAAACTCTCATGATATTTCAAGTGAGGACTTGCCTAAGCCCTGTAAGATCTCAACAAGACTTGCCTGCTTTTATACACCAATCCTCTTATAATTGCTAAATGTTTGCAATGTATCCATCTAACTTTTTGAGTTAGTCTTGAATCAACGCACCAGTATTCCTTTCATATTCCAACATTTTCTTGTTTCCCACCATCTAAAAAATGTATTCTCTCCAAAGCATCAAATTACTTGACATTCTCCATCAACATCCTTGCCCACTCATTTAACCTGCTTATATTTATTCCTAGGCTGTGTATGTTTTCTCCTCAGCTCCATTCCTTGCTCAAAGTAAATGACAGGTGCTTGTGCAGAGGGAGTACAATTTCATGTTAATGAGTTCTAAGAACAGAATTAGGTCATTTTGCCCATCAAGTCTACTCCGCCATTCAATCGTGGTTGATCTTTTTCCTCTCAACCCCATTCCCCTGCCTTCTAGCTGTAACCCCTGACACCCGCACTAATCAAGAATCTGTCAATCTCTGCGTTACAAATATGTATTGACTTGACCTTCGCAGCCAACTGTGGAATCAATTGCACAGATTCACCACGCTGGTTTTATGGCACTATTGCCTGAGGAGGGAGCCTTGGTAAGCTACTTGAAAATCACTCTGCACTTCTTTTGTGTCATGTTATTTCTTACTTCAAGATCTACCCTTGGTTTAGTGTCAATCCCATTTTAAACAAGATGCTCTCAACCTACCATCTTCAAACTACCACCTTCTATAATCCAGACTTTTGATGAGCCAATGCACCGAGAGCCTGGTAGTCTTCGAGAGACTATGCCTCTGTATAAATACATTTCTCCTCGTCCCTGTATTTTACACAGAGTCTGAAATCTCCCATTATTAAACTTGGGAGATAAGAGGGAATTACATAGAACATTGAACAGTACAGCACGGGAATGGGCTCTTGGCCCATAATGTTTGTGCCAAACATGATGTCGTTAAATTGATCTTATCTGTCTGTACATGATCCATATCCCTCTATTCCCTGTCCTTCCATGTGCCAATCTAAAACCTCTTAAACTCCATTACCATATCTGCCTCCACCACCACCCCTAGCAATGCATTCCAGGCCCCCACCACACTCTGTGCAAAAAAACATGGCCCACACATCTTCATTAAACCCCCCCTCTCACCTTATAGCTATGCCCTCTGGTGTTGGACATTTCCACCCTGAGAAAATGTTCGGACTGTCTATACTATCTATACCTCTCACCATTTACTTCTAATATACTTCTATCGTCTCCCCTTAACCTCTGCGTTCCAGAGAAAATAATCCAAGTCTATCCAACTGCTCCCTGTATCTGAAGCCCTCTAATCCAGGCAACATTCTGGTAAACCTCCTCTGTACCCTCTCCAAAGCCTCCACATCTTTTCTGTAAAGGGGTGACCAGATGTGACCTAACCAAAGTCCTATTAAGCTGTATGTTCATGTTCATAAATTCATAACTTATTGGAACAGAATTGGGCCATTCAGCCCATCTAGTCTACTCTGCCATTCAATCATGGCTGATCTATCTTTCCCTCTCAAACCCATGGCTTTCTGACTCTTATACTCAATACCCAGACCTATGAAAACAAGCATACCCTATGCCTTCCACACCACAAGGACATGCAGAATGGAGGTACATGAATATGTGCGAGTGGAGGAGACTAGTTAATTTTGGCTTCATGTTCAGCACTGTCATTGTGAGCCAAATGGCCTGTTCCTATGTTGTTACTCTTCTATGTTCTATGTTCTATATTGTTAGAAGGATTAGAGGGAATTGAGGGCTTATTTTGAATCCCCTAGAGATGTGGGGGTGCATTACACATTTACAAAGCACCTGGATGAGTTCCTGAAAAATGGGAAATGAGAAACATGGAGAGTGAGAGCTAGGAGCGGGATTAGTCTGTTCAGCATTTTCTTTTTGGTTAGCAGGTTCAGGATGGGTTGCATGGATTTCTTCTCTTATATGAATTTCTATGATTCTATATAAGGCCTTACAAGTCCACCACCGATTTTCCAGCAACTGGTGGTCCAGCCTCCCCCGGTAGTCTGGACCCTTCCTCCCCTGAATTTGCCGCCTGCGGCCAAGGCTCTGGAACACCGGCCCGGCCGGAGCCAGCAGATCCGTTCCCATAGTTGACCTCCACGGCCGACATTGCGGGCCGATATCTCAGCCCTACAAAGCCGTGACCTCTGCTGGTCACAAATAATAAAAAATAACAAATAATATATAATAACAAATGCAAAACAGATAATACAGAAAGGATCTGGATACAAGGGTGCCGTAAAATCAGTGATCTAGCTTCTCCCTTTCAGCCTACTAACATTCTGAGTTAGCCCAACATTTTTTCCCTCTGCTCATCTGAGCCAAGGTGTGTTTCCTAGGAAATAATTCACTGTGCAAAAACTAAACAAGCGTTTATTGCTGACCCGTTTAAGTGGTTGTAAATGAGCCCTCTGCATGCAGAGTTAACATATTCTCCGGATTAAAATATCTTGTTACAGACAATGGAAGTTGTGATCAAGCATGTAAATCCACTCTGCCTAAGGCGAGATGCAAATATGTGTCCTATTGCTTCCAATTGTTTGTCACTGATACTCCGCGATGCACAGTATTATCAAACCTGAACTAGGATTCATTTTTTTGTTGACAACAGGCTCTGAAGAAAAAGGCAGACCAGACCACAGAAATCACCTGCAGAGAAATGCCGTTACTTTTCTAATCACATAATTAGTGATGTGAAATATATCAAATTAAAATACTTTTTTAAGGCAGATTTCATGACCTCAAGGCATTGTAAGGCAATTAAAAAATGGTTAAGATTCAAGAGCACTTTATTTTCAAATGTCCCGAAACGGAACAATGAAATGTATATTTGTATTCTTACCGATGGTCGGTGTGGACGCAGTGGGCTGAAGGCCCTCTTTCTAGAATGTATCTGAATCACAAAAAAATCAATTCAGAAGCACACCAGATATGTAAACATCGTACTCTGGAAACAATACAGTGTAAAAAGAAATTAGTATGGAGATACAGCATGGAAACAGGCCCTTCTGCCCATCGAGTCCATTCCAATCATCGATCATCCGTTTACATTAGTTCTACATTATCCCTCATCCACATCCACTCTACATTTAGGTGCAATTTACAGAAGCCAAATAATCTACAAACCTGTAAGTCTTTAGGATGTGGGAGGAAACCGGAGCACCCGGAGGAAACCCACGCAGTCACAGTGAGAATGTGCAAACTCCACACAGACAGCACCTGAAGTCAAGATTGAACCCGGGTCTCTGGCGCTGTGTGGCAGTAGCTCTACCATGAATGTAGGAAGCCAGGCGTTCTCCCGTACGTAGTGATGTCTGAAAAGCCAAGTAATCTATTTCACTGGGAGAATAAATATTGCATGCGATATTAGGACACACTATCCTTTCCTGCTTTGAATAGTACAAGTGGTTCTTTCACATCCACCAACGTATTAATGCTTCATTGGGAAGACAGGGTCTCTCACAATGCAACAGTCCCACAGTAGGGCCTGGTGCATCAGCCTAGATATAGTGCTTAAGTGGGGTCAAGGAAAGAGCGTTCAAGTTGCGGCCCTGGTTTCACCATTCTTTCCACCACCATGCACAAGAAGCACAAGAAGGGCAAGACAGACACCATTGTATGCAGATGTTGAGAAATGTGTTCAGCTCTGGCTGAACAACTTCTAATCTTGTGTGTGGACTCGATAAGAAGAAGTGCTTCAGTCTCTGGAATTGGACTTAAACCAACAACCTTCTGAGTCAGAGGAAAGTAACCCACTGTACTGTATCTGACGCTATAAGCTATTTACTCATTTGTCGCAACATTTAATTACATATAAGAAAAATATATGCAGAGCAATTGCATACTGCTCGAACACTATTTTCAGCACAAGGTCCCTGTCACAGTAAAAAAAGAGGAGATGCTGGAGGTTTTAAAGTGTATGAATGTAGATAAATCTCAGGGCCTTGACTATGTATTTTAGAATATTCTTGGTTGCTAGGTGCTAGGGAAATAATTTCTGGGGCCCTGGCAGAGATAGATGCATCATTGTTAGCTACAGGTGAGGTACTGGAAGATTGAAGGGTGGCTAATGTTCCTTCAGTCCCTCCGAATCTGCAGAAGGGTCCTGACCTGAAACGTCACCGATCCACATTCTTCAGGGGTCTTGCCTGACCCGCTGAGTTACCCCAGAACTTTATGTCTATCCTTCGAGTTCATGTCTTGCTTAATGCTGGTTCAATAAAAAGCCTTTGTCACCTGTGCCTTCCATTTCTGTTGCTTGGTTTGAAAAGACTTTCATGGTTTCAACTGAACTCAAGAACGATTTATTGTAGAATATACATGCTTTGTCATTTCTCTTTGGCGCCACTGATTTTACAACGGTTCACATGTTCAAATCTTTTATGCTTGCCATGTCTGTGATTTTCTGATATGTTCCCAATGGACAAAACATTTTGTTACCAGAATGTACTCTACACATTAATTCATCTGAAAATAAGCAATATTTTTTTTAAATTTTGAATCAAGTATTTACAAATGCTACCTGGGCCTGAAGTTCTGATATTGTTGCCCCAAATCTCTTGGAAACGCTGCCTTTAGGATGTTTAGTTTGGTTTAGTTTAGAGATACAACGCAGAAACAGGCCCTTCAACTCATTGAGTGCGCGCCGACCAGCGATCCCCATACACTAGCACACACTACACACGAGGGGCAAGTTACAATCTTTACCGAACCCAATTAACCAACAAACCTGCACATCTTTGGATTGTGAGAGAAAACTGGAGCACCCAAAAAAAACCCACATGGTCACAGGGAGAACATATAAACTCCGTAAAGGCAGCACCCGTAATCAGGATTGAACCCGATCTCTGGCTCTGTAAGGTAGCAACTCTACTGCTGTGCCACCGTGCCATCCTGTGTTCTTGTAACCAATCTCCGTTAAGCTCCTAGTCACCACCCTAAAGTCTGCTTTCCCAGCTCCATGTCACATTTTGTCTGTGTACACTCTTACGAGGTGTCTCGAAGCATTTACCATTTAAGAGATATTAAACAAATACAATTAGTGGGTGCTGCTCAATTGGAGTAAAATAAACATCAGATAAGCCAATTTTATTTTATTTCCTTAGACTGTGTCTGGACGAAATATTATATGTTTATTTAAAACTGGCAGGGAAGCATTGATAATTATATGTTTGCCACTATGAAAGTTGTAATGACAGCAATCTGAAATAATTAATTACCTCTGTCAAGGAAAGTATGTAATTGCCCAATGCTACATTTATTCATGCAAATTCTTGTGCATTGCATTGGTAAATACTCTATAAATCTAGTGAGATACAAAATGACATTTCAAGGCTGTAACTTTGTCGCTCTGCTTAACTGATTTTATAATGTTGACATTTTTAATGTCATTCGAATTGCTTACTCAATGTGTGTTTTTTTAAGCATAGCTAGGTTCTATTCCACTGTATGTACAAGTTTATCATTGCAGTTGACACTTTTATATGCTTCAACATGTTCTGTGCACATCGTGAATCCAAACAACATACGGGTTGGAGAGCAAGCACTTGAATGACTGATGTCATATCCATTGAATAGTACTCATCAAAAAGTCATTGAGTTGAAACTGTCATCTTGTTCCTCTCTCTACTGATGCTGATGGTGAGAGTTCTTAAGCTTCTCTTTCAGATTTTCAGCACCCACAACATTCTTAAACATGCCCATTCTCCCATCCTGAATAGTTCGTACCTCACTGTGAAAAAAGTTCACATCATTCCCCCTGTTGTTCCAGTCCAGTTCAGTTTAGTTTGGTTTAGTTTTAGGTTAGTATAGTTTAGTTGAGACATACAATGTGGAAACAGGTCTTTCCGCCCACTGAGTCCGCCCCGACCAGCGATCACCCATACACTAGTTTTATCCTACAAACTAGGGACAATTTACAGAAGCCAATTCACCTACAATCCTGCACATCTTTTGGATGTGGGAAGAAAACGGGGCACCAGAAGAAAACCCACGCAGCCACAGGGAGAATGTGCAAACTCCCGACATACAGCACCCACGGTAAGGTTCGAACCCAGGTCTCTGGCACTGTAAGGCAGCAACTCTAGCGAAGCATCATAGTGCCAACCTTAAACATTGATATACAGTGGCTTGTAAAAGTATTCATACCCCTTGAACTTTTCCACATTTTGTCACGTTACAACCACAAACGTAAATGTATTTTATTGGGATTTTATGTGATAGACCAACACAAAGGGGCGCATAATTGTGAAGTGGAAGGAAAATGATACATGGTTTTCAAATTTTTTTACAAATAAAAAACTGAAAAGTGTGGCGTGCAAAAGTATTCAGCCCCCCTGAGTCAATACTTTGTAGAACCACCTTTCGCTGCAATTACAGCTGCAAGTCTTTTGGAGACTGACATTTTTGCCCATTCTTCTTTGCAAAATAGCTCAAGCCCAGTCAGATTTGATGGAGAGCATCTGTGAACAGCAATTTTCAAGTCTTGCCAGAGATTCTCAATTGGATTTAGGTCTTGACTTTGACTGGGCCATTCTAACACATGAATATGCTTTGATCTAAACCATTCCATTGTAGCTCTGGCTGTATGTTTAGGGTCGTTGTCCTGCTGAAAGGTGAACCTCCGCCCCAGTCTCAAGTCTTTTGCAGACTCTAACAGGTTTTCTTCCAAGATTGCCCTGTATTTGGCTCCATCCATCTTCCCATCAACTCTGACCAGCTTCCCTGTCCCTGCTGAAGAAAAGCATCCCCACAGCATGATGCTGCCACCACCATGTTTCACAGTGGGGATGGTGTGTTCAGGGTGATGTGCAGTGTTAGTTTTCCGCCACACATAGCGTTTTGCATTTAGGCCAAAAACTGACCAGAGCACCTTCCTCCACATGTTTGCTGTGTCCCCCACATGGCTTGTGGCAAACTGCAAACGGGACTTCTTTTTTTTTTTTTTATATTTTATTTTATTAGAAGTAAGTAGTCATATGGCACCAAAGAGCCTAATATATATTTTCATAATACATTTTATGTACAACTTCTTTTTTTTTTTTTGTTACATTGAAAAAAGATTAGAATAAGAAAAAGAAGTTAGATAGTAAAGGATAGAAAGATGTGAAATATATGTGTGAAAAAAGAAAATGAGTAAATGAAGAAAGTTGAGAGAGAAAATAGAGAAAAGAAAATAAAATAAAAAAGAAAAGGAGATCATTATTTATGATCTTGACCAACCCTCATCCAGTCCTGAAACAGTTAATTTTTACAATTGTGTTGCACCATATGATTCCAAAAAAACGACGAATGGAGACCAACTCGTTATGAATTGGTCTGATTTATCCATTAGGAGGAATCGCATTTCCTCAAGATGAGCGGTGTCCAACATACTTGCAATCCACATTTTAAGCGTTGGTATTGATGTACCCTTCCAAAATTTAAGTATTAATTTTTTTGCTATTATTAAACCATAGTTAAGGAATAGATTTTGAGATGTGTTCAATTTATTCCCATCTTCCATTACACCAAATATAATCGTTTCAGTATTAGGGTCCATTCTTGTCTTGAATAATTTTGTAAATATTTCAAAAATATCATTCCAAAATCTATAAAGTTTTATGCAGGAAACTAAGGAGTGTGTTATAGTTGCCTTTTGGGCTAGACATTTATCACAAGTGGCGGATATATTTGGATAAAATTTGTTCAATCTTGTTTTTGAATAATATAATCTATGTACAATTTTAAATTGAATTAGATTATGTCTTACATTAATTGAACATTTGTGAATATATATCAGGTATTTTTCCCATTTAACCTTCGTAATTTTTATCATTAGTTCCCGTTCCCACTCTTCTCTAAGTAACTCTGTCGATGGTAGGTCTATATTTAGAATACTATTATATAAATATGATATTAATTTTTGTGAGTCAGCTTCAATATTCATTGCTTCTTCCAATAAGTCAGGAGTTACTTTTTGATATCCTTGTATATATTTTTTCACGAAATCACAAATCTGAAGATATTTAAAATATTGGTTGTTTTTCAATTTAAATTTTAATTGTAGTTGTTGGAATGATAGTAGGTTTCCCATTTCGTACATATCCCCGATCCTTCTAATTCCGAGACTTTCCCATTGGTTATATGTCTTATCAATAAGAGATGGTTTAAATAAAGGGTTATTCGCTATTGGCATTAACAGTGATAGATTTCTTAATTTTAAAGACAAACTGCAAACGGGACTTCTTATGGCTTTTTTCCCCAACAATGGCTTTCTTCTTGCCACTCTTCCATAAAGGCTTGATTTGTGGAGTGCACGACTAATAGTTGTCCTGTGGACAGATTCTCCCACCTGAGCTGTGGATCTCTGCAGCTCCTCCAGCTGCTTCTCTGATCAATGCTCTCCTTGCCCGACCTGTCAGTTTAGGTGGACGGCCATGTCTTGGTAGGTTTGCAGTTGTGCCATACTCTTTCCATTTTCGGATGATGGATTGAACAGTGCTCCGTGAGATGTTCAAAGCTTGGGATATTTTTTTATAACCTAACCCTGCTTTAAACTTCTCCACAACTTTATCCCTGATCTGTCTGGTGTGTTCCTTGGGCTTCATGATGCTGTCTGTTCACTAATGTTCTCTAACAAACCTCTGAGGCCTTCACAGAACAGCTGTATTTATACTGAGATTAGATTACACACAAGTGGACTCTATTTACTAATTAGGTGACTTCTGAAGGCAATTGGTTGCACTGGATTTTATTTAGGGGTATCAGAGTAAAGGAGGCTGAATACTTTTGCACACCACACTTTTCAGTTTTTTATTTGTAAAAAAATGTGAATACCATGTATCATTTTCCTTCCACTTCACAATTATGCACCACTTTGTGTTGGTCTATCACATAAAATCCCAATAAAATACATTTACGTTTGTGGTTGTAACGTTCAAGGGGCAAGCCACTGTACATTGACGGTCCTTTACAATGAGAATAATAGGGCAAATTTTATGTGTCTTAGTAGTTCTTGGGATTCCGTTGATGAGTGTGGCTTTGAGCATTGGAAACATGAACTTTGTTTGGCAACCATTTAAGGAAAATTGACATTTCTTGCAGTTATATTTGTGGGATGTTTGCCTTGACAAATGGAGCATTTTTCACTGGTAAACATATGAACATAGCATCAAGTGTGGCTTGAACATGGAACAAGTATAAGTGCACAATAAAGTTCCTCAAATAGTGTCCCTCTGCCAACAGCCTCTGAAGAGCATTCTCCATTAGTTTAGTTTCATTTAGAGAAACAGTGTGGAAACAGGCCCTTCAACACACCGAGTACATGCCAACCATTGATTACTGATTCACACTAGTTCTATCCTACACACTAGAGGCAATTTACATCTGGGCCAATAAGCCAACAAACCTGCAGGTTTTCAGGATGTGGGAGTTACTCCAGCTTTTTTTTCTATCTTCAGTTTAAACCAGCACCTCCATTTGCTTCTACACATAGGCTAACAGTAATGTTTGCCATTGCTAGCCAAATGGTCTAGTCGCTAGCCAATTCTCTCTGTTGGGTCCATGCAGCATTGACGAACTAAGTATTATTTTTTTAACCAATGTAAACTTTAGCCATCCATGTCCATGTTAACCAGTCAATATCATTATTGATTATCACTTTTAGAATGTAAACTTTAGATACAGCATGGGAACATGCCCGTCGGCCCACCGAGTTTGCGCCAACCAACGATCACCTTGTACACAAACACTATCCTACAAACTAGGGGCAATTTACAATTTGAAGAAGCAATTAACCTACAAACCAGTACGTAATTTGGAATGTGGGAAAAAAACAGCACCCGGAGAATACCCATGTGGTCACAGGTAGAACGTACAAACTCCGTCCAGACAGCACGTGTAGTGAGGATCGAACCCGTAAGGCAGAAACTATACTGCTTCGCCCAACTCTTTTTCTTTGGAATGACCATCGACTGTTGGACAACTGCTCTGTTTTATAACAATGAGTAACTATCGACAATGGAAGAAGAAAGGTTAAACATTATCCTGAATTATAAGTAACTCTTGATTCAACTTCCAAAATAGCAATGTACTGAGAATCTTCTCAGTTGGGTTATAACTCTGTAACTCACCTCTAACTGTCAATTATACAATAATGTTTCCACATGGCTTTTTGAGCCCTTGAACATGTGGTGTCAGACTTTCAATACCCTCACTGCGAACGCTCACTGTTCCACCACAGGAAATAACACATATATTAATGTAAATTCCAACTGAGGCAGAATAGTTTCTTACATTATTAATGCTTTCATGGTGAATTATGCAGTGAAGTCTTTACTGATAAACTCAGTGCATTCCTGCAGTTGTAAAGCAGTGCATTTGACTTTTGTTTTAATGCATTCCTCTTTTTTTGCAATTATAATTAGGTTGGGGGAGTGGGCAGTTGCATGGCAGATGAAGTTTAATGTGGATAAACGTGAGGTTATCCACTTTGGTAGCAAAAACAGGAAGGCAGATTACTATCTAAATGGCGTCAAGTTGGGAAAAGGGGAAGTACAACGGGATCTGGGGGTCCTTGTTTATCAGTCTATAAAAGTAAGCATGCAGGTACAGCAGGCAGTGAACAAAGCGAATGGCATGTTGGCCTTTATAACAAGAGGAGTCGAGTATAGGAGCAAAGAGGTACAGTACTCTGCAGTTGTACAGGGCCCTAGTGAGACCACACCTGGAGTATTGTGTGCAGTTTTGGTCTCCTAATTTGAGGAAGGACATTCTTGCTTTTGAGGGAGTGCAGCGTAGGTTTACAAGGTTAATTCCCGGGATGGCGGGACTGTCATATGCTGAGAGAATGGAGCGGCTGGGCTTGTACATTCTGGAGTATAGAAGGATGGGAGGGTATCTTATTGAAACATATAAGATTATTAAGGGTTTGGACACGCTAGAGGCAGAAAGCATGTTCCCGATGTTGGGGGAGTCCAGAACCAGGGGCCACAGTTTAAGAATAAGAGGTAAGCCATTTAGTGCGGTGATGAGGAAACACCTTTTCTCACAGAGAGGTGTGAGTGTGGAATTCTCTGCCTCAGAGGGCAGTGGAGGCTGGCTCTCTGGATACCTTCAAGAGAGAGCTGGATAGGGCTCTGAAAGATAGCGGATTCAGGGGATATGGGGAGAAGGCAGGAACGGGGTACTGATTGGGGATGATCAGCCATGATCACAAAGAATGGCAGTGATGGCTTGAAGGGCTGAATGGCCTACTCCTGCACTTATTGTCTATTGTCTAATAAAACCCTTCTTGAATCGCATCCATTTCTATTTTCACATCATTTGCACAAATAACACCATTTAACTTGCAAAAATACAAAACTTGCCAGTCACGTTGTACCCCCCAAAACCTTTTATTTTAATATAATGTGCACAGAGAAAGGAGATGTATTTGACAACAAAATTGGGTTTGTGCTGTCATCTTCCCGTGCAGTGACACCTCTTGCAGGCAGCACAGTGGCACTGCGGTAGTTACTGCCTTACAGCGCCAGAGATCCATGTTCGATCCTGACTATGGGTACTGCCGGTACTGAGTTTGTACGTTCTCCCTGTGACTGTGTGGGTTTGCTCCGGGTGCTCTGGTTTCCTTCCACACTCCAAAGACGTGCAGGTTTGTAGGCGAATTTGGCTTCGTTAAATTGTAAATTGCCCCTGGTGTGTCAGATAGTGCAAGTGAACAGTGTTTCCACGCTGTATCTCTGAAGTCTAAAGTCCAAATCTTGCTTAAAGTAAAATTAGGTACTGGCAACAGACAATGGAGACTCTGACTCCTAAGTTTAGTTTAGTTTAGTTTAGTGAAACAGCATGGAAACATGCCCTTCGACCCATTGAGTCCATGCTGACAATCGATCACCTGGCCACACTGGTTCTATGTTATCCAATTCCCTGCCAGCTAAGGGCAATTTACAAAGGCCAATTAATCTAGAAACCTGCACGTCTTTGGGATGACGGGGGAAACCAGAGCGCCTGGAAGAAGCCCACATGGTCACGGGGTGAATGTGCAAACTCCACACAGAGAGCACTTGAGGTCAAGATAGGACCTAGGTGGCTGGCGCTGTGAGGCAGCAGCTCTATCGGGTACATAGAAACATAGAAAATCGTTGCAAGAGTAGGCCATTTGGCCCTTTGAGCCAGCACCGCCATTCAATATGATCATGGCTGATCATCCAAAATCAGTACCCCGTTCCTGCTTTCTCCCCATATCCCTTGATTCTGTTAGCCATAAAAACTATATCTGACTCTCTCCTGAGTACATCCAGTGAATAGGCCTCAACTGCCTTCTGTGGCAGAGAATTCGACAGATTCACAACTCTTTGGGCGTCAAAAGTTTTTCCTCATCTCAATCCTGTGGACCGCCCTTAAATGACAAGCGATGCCCAGTTTGAATGTTGTTCAAATGTTTCGACTTGTTCGAATGTTTCCAACGCAAGCAATGGCCTGTGTCAGTGAAAGGCATTTCAGATACCTTTAAGAAATCTTTCAGTCCACTGTTTGCATATCAACCACTAAGCCCGTGTGAGTTGCCAAGACAGTGAGTCACCCCACCTTTCTGCACAAAACCACGTGCTAACAGGCAGCAAGGTTGTGGATTCCTGAGTTGCTTTAAATGTTTTTCTTTTCAATGCACAGCTTCAAGTAATTACTTGAAACCTGGCATGCAGAACTGTGAGGTGTGGATTTCTGTTTACCTAGCCAACCTTTGAAGTAATTGATGGAAGCTGTCAAGCAAAGAAAAAAAATGTACCTGGTGCCATTGAGAAACGAGGCAGACATGAGAAAGGGCCATGCACTTATGGAAAAGGCATTCTATTTGTTGATATAGTTCAAATTATTTTAAAGAGACTCACCTACCTTAGAGTCATAGAGTCATACAGCGGGGAAACAGGCCACTTCGAACTTTCCTGCCCACAACAACCAGCATGTCCAATCTACACTACTCCCACCTGCCTGCGCTTAGCCCATATCCCTCTAAACCTATCCTATCCATGTACCTAATGTTTATTAAACATTGCAATATGACTTGCCTCCACTACTTTCTCCAGCAGCTCATTCTATAAATCCACCACCATCTGTGTGAAAAAGTTACCCCTCAGGCTCCTATTAAATCTTTCCCCCCTCACATTAAACCTATGTCTTCTGGCTCTCGATTCCCCTACACCAGCAAGAGATTCAGTGCGGCTACCTGATCTATTCCCTCATAATTTAATACTCCTCTATAAGATCACCTCTCATCCTCCTGCGCTCCAAGGAATAGAGTCCCAGCCTGCTCTTTCAGACCAAAACTGAACACAATACTCAAAATGTGGCCTCACCAACGTCTTATATATAATTGCAATATGACCTCTCAAATCTATACTCAGTACTCTAACAGATGAAGGTCAATGTGGCAAAGCCTTTTTCGTCACCCTATCTACTTGCGAATCCACCTTCAAGGAACTATTTTCCTGCATTCTGATCTGGTTTGGCTCAGCCACCAAGACACCTGGAGGCTGCAGCAAATCGCCCGATCAGCAGAGAAGGTTATTGGCTGCAACCTTGCCTCCATTGATGAACTGTATACAGCAAGGGCCAGGAAGCGAGCGGGCAAGATCATCTCTGACCCCTCTCACCCTGGCAACAAACTCTTTGAACCACTTCCCTCTGGAAGGCGACTCCGGATTGTCTAAGCTGCCACAGCCAGACATAAAAACAGCTTTTATCCACGAGTAGTTGCTCTACACAACAGCCAAAAATCTGTAGCCTCCCTTTGATCTGGTATTTTGTTGGTTCACATGCTTGATCAATGGTGTTTTATCATTAATGTTTTATTATTATTAATGTTTGGTGTTTTCTGAGTTATTCGTAACTGTCACTGTATGTTATGTTGTTACTTGTGGACAGAGCACCAAGGCAAATTCCTTGTATGTGAATGCTTGGCCAATAAACTTACTTACTTACTTACTTACTTACTTACATTCCTAGATCCCTCTGCTCTACAACACTCCCGAGAGCTCTACCATTCACTGTGTAAGTCCTGCCGATGTTAGTCTGCCCAAATGCAACACCTCACATTTCTCTGTATTAAATTCCAAGAAGAGAAAAAAAACTATTATTTTATCATATATAAGTCTAGACAGCAGAGGTAGAATTTCATCGGTTGCATGTGAAATATGTAGAGAATAAAAGATCAGGTGAAAGGTATTGGTACTGTTACAGGTTTATTATTGTCATGTGTACCGAGATATTGCGTAAAATGTGTAGGAAGGAGCTGCAGATACTGGTTTATACCAAAGATAGACTCAAAGTGCTGGTGTAACTCAGCAGGTCAGTCAGCATCTCTGGAGAAAAGGAATAGATGACGTTTTTGGGTCGGAACCCTTCCTCAGGCTGAAAGATTGAGAAGGCCAGAACAAGACAGAGCCGGCAACTGATCACCTCAGGAAGAATGGAGTCCATAACGTCCCATTGTTGACTGGGGAAGATGTGCTAATGACTGGGATACAAGGATGCGACCAGTGGAACTAATCGGATGGCTAGGGTGGGTGATGGGGGAGAGATGGGGGGGGGAATGCAGGAGTTACTTGAAATTAGATAAATCAACGTTCATACCGCTGGGTTGTAAGCTGCCCAAGCAAAATATGAGGTGCTATTCCTCACGCTTGTGTAAAACTTTGTTTTGTGTGCTGTTCAGGCAGATCATACCGTACATGAGTGCAACAGGTAGTGCAAAAAGAGAAAATAAACAGAGTGCAAAGTATAGTGTTACAGCTGCAGGGAAAGTGCAGATGAAAAAATAGTTCAAGCGCTGAATGAGGTAGATTGGAAGAACGGGAATACATCCTTAGCAATATGATGCTATACAAAGGGTCATATGGGTCTACGGTAGTGTAATGGTTAAATTACTGGACTAACAGCTGGTTCGGAATGCCTGATCCACAGCTGTGAGTTCAAGTCCCATTTTGGCTGTTGGTGAATTTCTGTTCAATAGAAATTAGGACTTGTTTTTTGACACAATGGATCAGCTCAGCAACTGACTTTGTGGAGATTTATTGTAACAACACAACTATTTCATCAATTTCCTTCAGGGAAAAAAAAACGGACCTATTATTTGTAACTCCTCTTAAAGGTTAACTTAATTATCTGCTCAGTTCGTGGAATAAGGGGTGGATAATAAATATCAGAATTGCCACTGATATTCACATCCTGTGAATGAATGAAAAACAAATTAGCTGGAGAATGGGGTTGGGAGGGAAAAATAGTTCAACGGGGATTGAATGGTGGAGCAGACTCAATGGGTCAAATGGTCTAATTCTGGTCCTACGACTTATGAATTTATGAAAATGCTTCCGGATTTACATCCCATTGAAATGACAAAGATTGTGAGTCTGACGTCTGAAGAAGGGTCCCAACCTGAAACGTCACCCATCTTTTTTCTCCAGAGATACTGCCTGATGCGCTGACTTACCCCACCATTTTGTGTCTCTTCAGTATAAACCAACGTGTGCAGTTCCTTCCTACACAGAAAATGCTGTGATGCAGGGAGAGCGGCAACAAGGGAAATATGCAGCGTGCCGACTCAGCTAAGTCTGGCAAATGATTGGCGTGACTGCAAAACAGCATTAAGTTAAAATTCATCATTTAAATGTTCAACATCTTAAATTAAGTTAATAAACTAAAACTGGCAAATAATTAAACAAACACCAAACTGTGTAGGGTGGGTGTGGGAACTGCAGGGGAGAGGTGAGCAAACTGCCCAAAGGCCCCTTGATGGCATTCAATTTGGATGTGGGTGTTGGGTGATTAATGTAATTCAAAAAGGAGAGGTGATGCTGCCATCATTAGCAGGAGTTTATCAATGCTTTCACCAAATGTCTGCAGTTTGGGTAAATCAGCTTCCAGCAATGAGGGCGGCACAATGGTGCAGAGGTAGAGTTGCTGCCTTACAGCGCCAGAGGCCTGGGTTCGATCTTGACGATGTGACCACGTTGGTTATCTCCGGGCGCTCCAGTTTCCTCCCGCACTCCAAAGACATGGAGATCTGCAGGTTAATTGACTTTTGTAAATTGGCTCTGGTGTGCAGGATAGAACTAGTGTACGGGTGATCATTGGTTGGCACAGACTCGGTGGGCCGAAGGGCCTGTTTTCATGCTGAATCTCTAAAGACTAAAGTACGAGCTGCTTGATGTCACGGAGGGAGAAAATTACCGGAGCCATTTGCTCCAAATTGCAATTATATTAGATTAAATACCTTGGATTACATGTAGCATTGGACAGGAGGGTGTGAATGGTCCAGGGATCCGGGAGATATGATTGGTCATAAGGTCATAAGGAATAGGAGTAGAATTAGGCAATTCGGCCCATCAAGTCTACTCTGCCATTTAATCATGGCTGATCTATCTTTCCCTCGTAACCCCATTCTCCTGCCTTCTCCCCATAACCACTGACACCCTTACTAATCAAGAATCTGTCAATCTCTGCCTTAAAAATATCCAAGTGACTTGGCCTCCACAGCCGTCTGCAGATTCACCACCATCTGACTGAAGAAATTTCTCCTCATCCCCTTCCTAAAAGAACGCCCTTTAATTCTGAGGCTGTGACCTCTAGTCCTAGACTCTCCCATTATTGAAGGATTGAAGGAGCCTTATTTCCCCCGTCACTTAATCAATAGATTAATATATCTGAGGTTCTGACCACAACTAGAGATGAGTGTGGGCAGAAGGTTCCGAAGGGCTATCTGCGGCAGAAGCTCCTGAAGAGCTGCGTAACCAGGAACCCGTCCGGGCAGGGATCCTCCTCCCACAGTTTTACTGTCCTATGTCACAAACAGAACAATGCAATTCTTACTGCAGCAGCACAACAGAACATATATATATATATATATCTGTGTGTGTGTGTGTGTGTGTGTATGTATGTGTGTGCGTGTATATGTATGTATTGATATATATATAATATGCATATATACATTCAATGTATATATGAGATGTGTGTGCATCTATGTAATTATGTATATATACATATAATGTACGCATATACGTTATATGTATATATATACATATATATATATATATATGTGTAGATATGTGTGTGTATATATATATATAGGAATATATATATTTACAACTGTATATATATATCGGAAGGAACTGCAGATGTGGGTTTAAACTGAAGATAGAAACAAAAAGTTGGAGTAACTCAGTGGGACAGGCGGCGTCTCTGGAGTGAAGGAATGGGTGGCGTTTCAGTCTGAAGAAGGGTCTCAACCCGAAACGTCACCCATTCCTTCTCTCCAGAGATGCTGCCTGTCCTACTGAGTTACTCCAGCATTTTGTATGTATATATATATACACACACACACACATACATTCATGCACATAAAGATCAACAAACAAACAATAATAGAAAGCCTTTTTATGATAATATAGCAATAGAAATGATCAGAAAGCCTTTGATAAAAACCCACATAAAAGTTAAGGTATAAAATTATGCCACATGTTATTATAGCCAATTTATTAGCATGAACTGGAAATTGATTGAGAGAGTGAGGAATAAATAGGTTTTGCTCTTTTGACAGATGATACCAGCGGAGTCCTCCATGGATTAGTGCTTGGACATCAGCTTTTCATTGCATATATATCAATGATTTTGATGGATATATTATTTTACCATTTGCCTATGACACTGAATGATAGGATTGTGAATTGTGTGCAGGAATCAAAGAGGCTTCAAGGTTGCTCATATTGATTGAATGGGCAAAGACATGGCAGATGCAGCAAGATATGAATGAATGTGCAAACTTCCACTTCAGTCGGAAGATCAGAGAGAAGCCATATTATTTAAATGGTGTGAGATGGGGAAGAGTCGATGTGCAAAGAGATCTATGTGTCCATGCAAGACACAAAAAGCTGGAGTAACTCAGCAAGGCATCTCCAGAGAGAAAGAATGCGTGGCATTTCAGCCCAAAATGTCATCCATTCCTTCTCTCCAGAGATGCTGCCTGTCCCGCTGAGTTACTCCAGCTTTTTGTGTCTATCTTTGGTTCAAACCAACATCTGCAGTTCCTTCCTACACAAACTAAGACTAAGGGACCTGGGAATGCAAGTACGTAATTCCATGAAAGTAGCATCACAGGTTGAATGTTAAAGAGTGTTGTGGAAGATGTTTGGCACACTTGCCTTCATTCAACACGTTACCAAGTACAGGGATTGGGACATCATGTTCCAACTGTATAAGATGTTGCTTTGTCCTGCCCCACCTCTCACGCGCCACTACAACCATCTGTTTGAAGATGGGTCCCGACCCAAAATGTCACCTATCCATATCCTCCAGAGATGCTGCCTGTCCCGCTGAGTTACTGCAGCAATTTATGTATTTTTTCATAATCCAGCGTCTGCAGTTTCTTCTATCTGCTTCATATTCAACTATCAATGATTATTTGTTCATTTGGAGGATGGGGCCATCATTGCCAAGATCAATATTTGAATGTTTATTGCCCATCCTTAACTTTCACTGAGCCGTTGAAAGTTAACCGCCTCGTAACATGGGTCTGGATTCACAGGCAAAGCATACACTGAATACAGAATCATCTCCCCGAGGGGAATGTCTGAATCAGTTGAGTTATTACGGCAATCCATGAGCATTGCTGAGTACTGGGTTTTTATTCAAAATTTCATTGATTTAAATTATTTTAATATGTTTTAGGAAAACTAACTATGGTCTCTGGATTGTTAGCCAGTAGTCAGTCAGTCAGTCTGTCTGTCTGTCTGTCTGTCTGTCTGTCTGTCTGTCTGTCTGTCTATCTATCTATCTATCTATTTATCTATCTATCTATCTATCTATCTATCTATCTATCTATCTATCTATCTATCTATCTATCTATCTATCTATCTATCTGTCTATCTGTCTATCTGTCTGTCTGTTTATTTAGTCATGTTATCTATTTACTTATCTTTCAAATCATGATGACTTGATTAATTTATTGCTGGCAGCACAATGTTTTTCATTGCAGTTAAACCATGCAATAATCAGTTTTAACTGACAATCAATTACCCTCATGTGTTTATCTAAGTACTTCCCACCTTTAATTGGGATTTTACCGTTTGGGGGTTTTAACGGGCTTATGATATGAATGCAAGGAATGCATAAAGGCAGCACTTACAAGCAGTTCTTCAACAGCAAATGTGTCCAGTAAATTGCTCAGAGCAAGGGGAATACCATATGGGAGTAACTATCGCAAAATCTTTATGATACAAGGGGTGGGGCTCTTTTAAGGAGAAACAGAGCTGTTTAGCATCTGTTGTGGCATTGATGTTTTTGCGGTGATGAACTCCCCAGCAAGCCAATTGTAAATCCATTTGTATCAGATGGCCGAGCCCGATATTTTTTTTTTTTTGTGTCAAATTTGGTAGTTCCCAGTTTAAAATGGGCCCCCGGCTTGCAAGTCATCAGGTGGCACTTCTATATCTGGATGGCTTCCAACACCTGTGAAAGCATGTCTGGGAATGAAGTTTATTTTACATATCACCAGATGTGTGCTTTGTAAATAATACCCTGCACTGCCCTGAAAGCAAAATTCAACGAAACACGACGACTCTGACTCACTATTCACCCATTGTGTTTTGTTGAACTAGATTTCACACTTGCTTTTTACTATTTTTTAAGCTTAATTTTCCTGTTCATTTACATCTTGCATTCCTTTTTTCTGAATCATTAATTTTACGTACAGGAAGTTATCCCTCAAATTCTATGAGAAAATTGACCCTGTTGCTTTCTGTACATCAAATTGATGAGATTATTTGTGTGTGTGTGTGTGTGTGTGTGTGGTGTGTGAGAGTAATGTACTATATGGTTCAGAAAAAAAGTGTACGAGAGGGGTGGTTCAGTGGCGCAGCAGCAGAGTTGTTGCCTTACAGCGCTAGAGACCCGGGTTCAATCCTGACTCTGGGTGCTGCCTGTACAGAGTTTGTACATTCTCCCTGGGACCGTTTGGGTTTTCTCCGGGTGCTCCGGTTTCCTCCCACAGTCTCTTGTAGGATAACTGACTATAAATTAACTGGATAACATAGAACTGGTGTACAGCTGATTGTTGGTCTGCGCGGACTCTGTAGGTCAAGGGGTCTGTTTCCACGCTGTATCTCTAAACTAAATTAAACTAAAAGGCCTGTAAACACAATGTACACAGATAAAATGGGAGAGATTGGGCAGACCAGGACTTTATTCCTTGGAGTGTAGGAGAATAAGGGATGGCCTTAAAGAAGTGTATAAAATCATAAGGGGCACAAACAAAGTGAATGCACATTATGTAAAAGTTTCAGTTTATGGGGAAAAGATTAAATAGGAACTTGACAGGCAACTTTGTTTTACGCAGAAGATGGTGTGTATATGAAATGAGCTGTCAGTGTAAGTGTGTAAGAAGGAACTGCAGATGCTGGTTTAAACCACATATAGGCACAAAAAGCTGGAGTAACTCCGTGGGACAGGCAGCATCTCTGAAGAGAAGAAATGGGTGACATTTCGGGTTGAGACCTTTCTTCAGAGTAAGTGGTTGTGGCAAACACAATAACAATATTCAAAAGACATTTGGACAGGTCCATGGATAATAACTGTTTAGAGGAATATGGGCTGCACACAAGCAAATGGGACTAGCATTCATGGATGAGGGACAATAAGGCATGTTTCTGTACTGTACTGTACAATTTCTATTTGACCCTATTTGACCTGTTGTATTCATCTGACCAAAAGCCATACGTTTAGGTTATGCATGAAGAGGAAATAATGCAAAAGAAATGACATAGAGTTTGTGATGCATTAATTTCAGACTTGGGATTATAATTCTTTCCAGACTGCCAAAAGTGTGCATTGTTCCTCTCAAACAGCGTAAGAATGTGCTATGGTTTGAAAAATTACAGTATCTTCCTTATAGATAAGTTGAACATAGCTCCAATGTGGAATTTGGCAATTTTTTCCCCCAGAAATTGGTTAATTAAAAAAAAGGTAGGGATAAGAATTTGCACAGATAATTTTAATTTTATTTAGAAAGTAATTGTCATGTTGGTTCCAATTCATGCCTTCAATCTAATTGAGGAAAGTGACAGATGGAAAACTACTCAGGAAAGAACATTGCTATTTTTATTACATACCTTTCTGTATAGTTTAGTTTAGTTTAGTTTATTGTCACGTGTACCGAGGTACAGTGAAAAGCTTTTGGTGCTTGCTAATTAGTCAGTGGAAAGACTACACATTATTACAATCGAGCCATCCACAGTGTATAGATACATGATAAATGGAATAAAATTTGGATGAGGGATTTGATCATTGGGACACAATTTATCAACCACCCCACACTGCCCTTGAGAAAGTGATGATGACACTTTGCTGGTTCTGAGAATTTTGCTCTTCGATTTAGTTCTTCAGACGCTGCAATGATACAAGTGACAATGATCTTGGTCATACTACCCTGTGAAATAAAAGCATCTTTGAGCTAAATCCTGTGAATCAGATAACAGGCATCATGAACTCAGCCCAAAATACTATTTACCCAATTATCTGTGCAAATTCTTATCCCTATCAGCACAACCAAAACATTATCAGGTAGAAACAAGGAACTGCAGATGCTGGTTTACCAAGGGTAGACACAAAAATCTGGAGTAACTGAACGGGTCAGGCAGCATCCATGGAGAACACGGAAAGGTGACGTTTTGGGTCGGGACCCTTCTTCAGACATTATCACCACTTTATCAACATCCCTGCCACAACACTTTGCTGTCAAGATATCTAGCCGACCAATCTACAATTCTACACCCTTGTCACCTGCAGTCACTTCTATTGCAAACACTGGGAACACAGACACAGGTGAATATATCACCTTTTCTCACATTATTCCAAATGAGGAACATTGGCATTAAAAATGAATGAATAGAACAGATCTGGTATTTATTTTATTGAGTTCTGTGAATTCTGCCCTTTGATTTGCAGATGAATTCCATGAGATTATCCATTCATGACAACAAGACACTTGACAACATGGTGAAAATGTAATACTTTTGCTCAGCTGGGTCATTAATCTAAGCCATTCCAATAACGCTAGATACAAAAAAAATACGAATGCTTTCAATTATAACTGATGGCTTTCTTTAAGAGAAATTTGTGCATTCCAAAATGAAAGCAAAACACCAGGAGAAAGAAAATGCCTTATTCAGAAATGTTTGATTATGATGTCAGGTTGAGTTTAATGTCATATTTTAGAGGTTTGTAGTTACAGCTCAGAACCAGACACCTCGGCCCAATGAGTCCATACAATTTACAATTCTTACTGAAGTCAATTAACTACAAACCTGTACTTCTTTGAGAGTGGGGGAAATAGAAGCACCCGGAGAAAACCCATGCGGTCACGGGGAGAATGTACAAACTCCATATAGACAGCCCCCATAGATAGGATCGAACCCGGGTCTCTGGCGCTGTAAGGCAGCAGCTCTACCAGCTACGCCACTGTGCCACCATATGTACTGTACAAATACAATCAAAACTTGCTTGCAGCAGCACTGCAGGTACATAGACTCAGATAACACATATGACCATAAATTGCATACATTTGGCAAGATAGTATAAAGAAACACACTCTGCAAAAAAAGCAAGATATTAATACAAAACACAATTGGTAAAACAAATCCAAGGTTATGCAAGAAGTGGTCCATAGTTGACCTAGCAGTCAAGGTAAGATTTGGGTTGTGCAGATCAGCTCAAGTACCTGATACTGCAGCAAAGTAGAAACGAGAAACTGCAGTTGCTAATTTACACAAAAGGGCACAAAGTGCTGGAGTAATTCAGTGGGTCAGGCAGTATCTGTGGAGAATATGGATAGGTGACATTTCGGTTCAGGCTGATAAAAATCTTGTTTGCAGCCTGATTTCCCCCTTTATCACCCTTAACCAGTCTGAAGAAATGACCCGACCCAAAACCTCACCTATCCATGTTCTCCACAGATGCTGCCTGAGTTACCAATATTTTGTGTCCTCAGCTTCTGGAAAGTAGCTGTTCCTGAACCTGGTGGGGTGGGACTTCAGGCTTCTGCACCTCCAGCCAGAAAGTAGCAGTGAGAGGAGGGCCTTATGTGGACGGTAGGGATCTTTGATGAGAGGCGCTGCCTTCTTGAGGCAATGCCTCACATAGATGCTTTCGGTGGTGGGGAGGACTGTGTCTGTGTTGGAGCGGGCTGTGTTCACCACTCTCTGCAGCCTCTCTTACATTTCTGTGTGTTGGAATTCCCCACCAGGCCACGATGCAACCAGGCAATGGTATCCAGAATCACTGAGATGTTTCTTATAGCTAAACTGGATAGCTCATTCAAAGAACCAGCACAGAAATAAGTGGCCTGATGGCTTCTTTCTGAGCTGTCTTGTTGCACCCTTCTATGCACAAGTAATGGAGATGGCACAGAGTGACTGTTTCATGCAACAACAGGAAAAGGAAATGTTACAGGGTGATATTAACTGTCATTGAATTGCTTTCAACTGAGGTTGGCACAATGGCACAGCGATAGTGTTGCTGCATTACAGCGCCAGAGACCCGGGTTCGATCCTGACAACGGGTGCTGTCTGTACATAGTTTGTACATTCTCCCCGTGACTGTGTTAGTTTTCTCTTTGTGTTCTGGTTTCCTCCCACACTCCAAAGACGTACAGATTTGTAGGTCAATTGGCTTTGGTAAAATTGTAAATTGTCCCTAGTGTGTAGGATAGTGCGTGTGTACGGAGTGATCGATGGTTGGTGCGGACGTTGGGCCTAAGGGTTTGTTTCCGCGCTTAAGCGTTAAGTCTAAAGAGCATTCAATGGAAATGTGGCAGTGTAGTGATTAAGTTAGAATACAGGATTGTTGATCCACGAATGTCATTTTGAATCCCACCACGATAGCTGAGGAATTTATAGTCAAGTAAATTCAGAATGAAAAGTTAGCATCAGCAATGCTAAATATGTTCCTAATGGGTATTATAAAAATCTTTCTAGTTCATGAATTATATTTCTAAAAATATAACTTTGTTTGTAAAAATTGCAGTACATTTGTTAATCCCCATTCTCAGACCAAGCCTTAACATTCCACTGATTACATTTATATGACAACAGTATTGTAACAATTTTCCTTTACATACATTCCTTAAGCAACCAAATTGAGGAGTTCTACCATAGTTCTAATCTCTCTGCAGGAGGGGGTCTACAACTATGGAGCTTCCACAGCATGTCTTTGTGGAGGCTCCTTCAAGTTTCAGTGAATCCCTCATCACGAAAGGCTGGTTTAAAAATGTGTAGAAAAGCGTGGGACTGCAAGGAGATGCAGATGATCTGATCACACAGCAATAGTACTTAGTCTAGAACAAGGGTTCCAATCCTGGGGTAAATTTGTTGATTCAGGATTTGTACATTTATTTTCTCATGGACTGACTGCGTTTGGTTCTGGTATACCGGTATCTGTTCATCATTAATTGTTCATAAATAAGTGTTATGTGCTATTAATTGTTGCCAGGGTAAACAGGATGAAAAATGTTGGGAACCCCTGGTCTAGAGAAATATGAAGTTATGCATTTGGATGAGGTGCAACAAGGCAAGTGCTTATATAAAAGATGGGAGGATATTAAGAGGTGTGCGGGAATTAAGGAAACTTGGAATGTAGAATCACACATCCTCAATTGTAGTAGAACAGGTCAATACGTTGGATACATGAAGCATTCCTTTACTCTCCATGGTATGGAGTATATGAACAAGGAGATTGTATCATAAGGACACAAAATGATGGAGTAGTTTCAGCAGGTGAGGCAGCATCTCTGAGATGCTGAGTTACTCCAGCAAATGTTGTCCTTTTGTGTATTAACCAACATCCACAGTTCTTTGTTTCTACATTTCGAGGTAATGCTTGAGTTGTCTACAACACAAGTTATGCCAAAGTTTGAGTTCTGGTGAAGACAAGAATTCTCGTAAAGACTAGGGATCAAGTTGTTCCTGTTTATGCTTCCTGGTCATGAATCCAGGCGAAGAAAAACTGAGCTGGAGAGGGTTTAGAGGAGATTTAGAAAGATCTAGTCATGGTTGGAAAATTGTAGCTATGAGGAAAGATTGGATAAGCTGGGGTTGTTCCCTGTTCCTAAAGAAAGATAAAATAATGAGAGAGTTAGAGTTAAATAGGAAGGTGCTATATTTCTTTAGACTTTAGAGTTTAGTGTTTAGAGATACACCGTTGAATCAGGCTCTTCAACCCACCGAGTCTATGCCGACCACCCCGTAGACTAGCACTATCCATCACACTAGGGACAAGTTACAATTTTACCAAAGCCAAGTAACCTACAAACCTGTACATCTTTGGAATGTGGTAGGAAACCGGAGCACCCGGAGAAAACCCAAGTGGTCACAGGGAGAACGTACAAAGTCCATATACACATCACTCATCGTCAGGATTGAACACGGGTCTCTGGTGCTTTAAAGCAGCAAATCTACCGTTGTGCCACCGTGCTATCTTACCACTTGGCAGAGGGGTCAATAATAAAGAGGCATGGATTTAAAGTAGTTATCAGATAGGCTAGAGATGAGATGAGAGAGCAAGTCTCCATAGGACGTAACCCATACGTAAGCCCGGGAGCCTGCATTTGAAGGATAGAGTTATAGACCAAATGCTGAAAAGTGGGTCTCAGCTAGGATAGAATGACACAGAAACAATGGGCTGAATGGTCTTCTTTTGCACTCTGAGTTTATGCCACCAAACCAACAAATGACCTGAATTTTAATCAAACAGGAATTGCAGGACTAGGAATTGGGAAACAGCCAGAATAGCTGCGCATTAATGCCATTTATCAATGTTTTGGAAAGGTCACCTCTATTCATCTCTATTTTCAAAATCCTCTGACATTATTAATTTACACAGAAAAATTAAGGACTCGGTTTGTTTGTCATTCAATCGCATTTACGTAATTGATAAGTAGAATTTCATGCTGTGTTCCAAAATTAGTTTTGATCTTTTCAAGGTTAAAATGAGAAACTGGGAAAGAAATGATTTCAGAGAATTAAGAAAGGACAAAATCTAGGAGCAATAGAAACAAATAATTGCAGTATTATTCAGCAACAGATTAATTGGAGACATTCAGGTAAAAGTACTTCATAAGACCATAAAATATTGGAATAGCAGGTCATATTCTCCTCAAGTCTGCTACATTATTCAGTAAGATTGCAATTAATTTGATTTTGCTCTCAGTTTCACTTTAATGCCTGAGTCCCCTATTGATCAAATACCTACCTATTTCAATCTGGAGCACACTTAATGAATCAATCTCTACAGCTCTTTAGTAAACCTCTACAGTAAAATATATCACAACTCTCTCCACAGAAGTCAAATTTCTTCACATCGCTTTCTTGAATGGCTCGACCTGATTCTCAAATTGTGTCTCTAGATCATGATTCATAGAACATGGAACAGTACAGCACAAGAACAGGCCCTTTGGCCCACAATATCCATGATGGCAAGAGCATCTCTTATCTACCTGTGCATAATCAATCTTCCTCCATTCCCTGCATGACGATGTGCCCTACCCAAAAGCCTTTCAAATGGCACCATCGTATCTGCCTCAACCACCATCCCTGGCAACGCGTTCCAGGCACCCACCTGGACAGTGTGAAAGTCTTGCCCCGCACATCACCTTTCAACTTTGCCCCGCTCATTTTGAAGTTATGTCCTCTACATTATCAAGTTGCCTTGGGATTTAATAAGATCACCTTTCTCCCAGCAACACGATTAGTATAGGCCCAGCATACTCAATTGTTCCGCTTAATGTAAGCATTCATCAATTCTCTGAGCAGGTTCCAAAGCAAATATATCTGTCAAATAAGGAGATCAGCCCAGGTGCTGTCTCACTAACCAGTAAAAATATTTCCCAAGATTTATAATCAAGTCTCTTTGCAAAAACGGCCAACATAGCATCTGCCCTCCTTATTACTTACTGCATCTTAAACATTTTGTAACTATATATATATATATATATAATATATATATATAAACTATGAGAGTCTTCTGAAGCACCCGGATGAAACCCATGAGGTCACAAGGAGAATGTGCGATCCCTCAGACAGCACCTAAGATAGGATCAAGCCCGGGTCTCTGGCGTTGTGAGGCAGTAGCTCTATCAGCTGCATCACTGTGCTGTCCGGTTATTCACAAGAGTTTCTGAATGCTGCTCTTACAGTGATGGGGCAGAAATCTAGGAACTAAATGGTGGACCGTCCTCCAAAATACCATCGATCTATGAGAACCACCACACAAGATCACGCAGAATGGCCTTGAACCAAATTGAGCACAGGCTTCGGATGACTGATGACTGGTGACTTCCAGCTCCAAGCCATACACCCACCGGCTTCCAACTTCTGTTTTATTCTCCTGGTGCCCACGACCTACGCTCAAGCATGTAATCATCTCACACATCATTGAGAGAGCATGATTTTCTAGTGCCCCGGCAGTCTCATCCTTGAACTGAACAATGCTTTCTGATCTCTTGGCCCATTGTAAGTGATTTCAGATATAAAAACCAACAGACTTGTCATGTTGGCTGTTGATGAATCCAAAGTTGGCAGCACATATGCTCTGGCAATGCTAAAGTAATGTCATTCATCCCTGTGGCACAGATCTGCTCCTTCCTGATTAGAATCTGCAATGTTATAATACACAATTTGATTAATTAAGACATTTGTAGCAAATTCCTTCTGGACAAGTCCTGTGAATCACAACAGATTAAGCTGCATAGGATTGTGAAATACACATGCATTGCTTATTTTAACAAAGCTAAATATATGCCAAAACATATAGATCAAATTCAAGTGCATTTTCATTGTTTGCTGCAAGACTAATCTCTAACTTCAAGTGGAAATAAAGGGGAAAAAAAAACAAGAAAGATCGTCTGTGAAAGATTGTATTCTTGTCATACCCTTTATAGGAAAGCATTTCACAGGCAATGAATTACTTAAAATAACCTTCATACGTCACAAACAAGATGTCTTTAGCAAGCTTTCTCAAACACAACACAATGAAGGAGGAATTGAGGCTGGGACACAGGGAATAACTACACTAGTCTTCATTAAAATGCTATGACATGCTCCCCCTACAAGAACAGGTATGTTTAAGGTTCAGTCTCCTATGCGGAAGATAAAATTGTTAACAGTGCACATGGGAGGGAGGAAGGGAGGAAGGGAGGAAGGGAGGAAGGGAGGAAGGGAGGAAGGGAGGAAGGGAGGAAGGGAGGAAGGGAGGAAGGGAGGAAGGGAGGAAGGGAGGAAGGGAGGAAGGGAGGAAGGGAGGAAGGGAGGAAGGAAGGAAGGGAGGAAGGAAGGAAGGAAGGAAGGAAGGAAGGAAGGAAGGAAGGAAGGAAGGAAGGAAGGAAGGAAGGAAGGAAGGAAGGAAGGAAGGAAGGAGGGAAGGGAAGGGAAGAAAGCATTAACATGCTATATCGAAGAAGCTGGAGTAACTCAGCGGGTCAGGCAGCATCTCTGGAGTAAAGATGCACAATCTTTACTTTTCTCCAGAGATGCTGTCTGTGCCATTGAGTTACTCTAGCTTTTTGTGTCTCTCTTCGGTTTAAACCAGCATCTATAGTTCTTTTCTGCACAATATGTTATATCTTTCACATTTCCCGATGTTGGGGGAGTCCAGAACCAGGAGCCACAGATTAAGAATAAGGAGTAAGCCATTTAGAACGGAGACGAGGAAATGGTGAGTCTGTGGAATTCTCTGCCTCAGAGGGCGGCAGCAGGTTCTCTGGATGCTTTCAAGAGAGAGCTAGATAGAGCTCTTAAAAATAGCGGAGTCAGGGGATATGGGGAGAAGGCAGGAACAGGGTATTGATTGGGGATGATCAGCCATGATCACATTGAATGGCAGTGCTGGTTCGAAGGGCCGAATGGCCTACTCCTGCACCTATTGTCTATTGTCTATATTTTGCAACCAAAGAAGTATAAAGATCTGGGATTAAAGTTTGATACTTGGTGATTGGCCTACAAGTGTGTCACTATGTGTCATTCAAGGTTTATATCCAAACCTATGCTGCCACTCATAATCTTCTTGTCTCAATGATCCCCACATAGCTTTTGGTCAAATGTTTAAGTCTGCATAGCAGTCAATCTGTACACAGTGTGGTACCACAAACAGAATGAGCAAATTACCCATTTATGTTATGTGGAGAGAGGGTTCAACACAGGCAAAAACGTTCTGCTATTCAATGAAAAGAACACTATAACATTATAACATGCAGCAACAATTTACTTGTATAGAGCATGATCATCTAGCATGTCATTAGTGGCTCTGCTGGAAGCAGCCTCTATACTGTGGAGGCACAAAAACCAAGGGTAGTTCCAGAAGAAAATGCCATGCATTTGGAAAGACAAGGGTGGAAATAGGCAGTAGTTTTCAAGATGCAGATTATTTTCATGTTCATAAATTCATGTTATAGGAGCAGAATTTGGCCATTCGGCCCATCAAGTCTATTCCGCCATTCAATCATGGCTGATCTATCGCTCCCTCTCAACCCCATTCTCTTGCTTTCTCCCCATAACCCATGAAATCCGTACTATTCAAGAATCTGTCAATTTCTGCCTTAAAAATATCCATTGACTTGGCCACCATAGCCTTCTGTGGCAATGAATTCCACAGCTTCACCACCTTCTGACCAAATAAATTCCTCCTATTGTCCTTTCTAAAGGTATGCCCTTTTATTCTGAGGCTATGGCCTCTGGTTCTAGACTCTCCCACTAGTGGAAATGTCCCCTCCACCTCCACTCTATCCAGGCTTTCATTATCAATTCTCAACTTTCAATTTTATTGCAGAAAAGGGACAATGTCAAATTTATATGAAACTAGATCAAGTGGAACCCGTTGGGTCCCGTTCCCGCAACGCGCGGTTGCAGGGGGGGGCGGGGCCTGCAGCGTCAGGCACATACTAACCACCCCCCACACACACACTAACTACCCCCCCTTGATATTATATTAATATTATTCTTTGGCTCCATTTACCCCATACCCACCCTATCCACTGACGCTTGGGGGAGTGAGGGAGGGTTGGAGGGGAGGGAGGGAGTGGAGGGGAGAGGTTGGGGGGGACGGGGTGGAGTGGGTGGAGGGGAGTGGTAGTGGATGGGAGGGAGGGTGGAGTGGGGGGGACAGGAGGAGAGGGGTGAGAGGGGAGGGGAGAGGATGGAGAGGGGTGGAGAGGGGGGGAGAGGGAGGGGGAGAGAGGAGGGGGGGGGAGGGGGGGGGGGGAGAGGGGGGGGGGGGAGGGGAGGGGGGAGAGAGAGGAGGGGGAGAGAGGAGGGGGAGAGAGGAGGGGGGAGAGAGAGGAGGGGGGAAAGAGAGGAGGGGGAGAGAGAGGAGGGGGAATGGGGAGTAGAGGGGAATGGGGAGAGGGGGGGCTAGAGAGAGGGAGAGAGAGAGGAGGGGAGAGAGAGGGGGGAGAGAGGGGGAGAGAGAAGAGCAGGGGGCAGAGAGTGGAGGGAGAAGAGAGAGGATGAGGGGAGAGACAGGACGGGGGAGAGGAGGAGGGGGGAGAGGAGGAGGAGAGCGGCGCGGCAGCTCGCGGACCGGGGGCTGCTCACGGGGGGGCAGCAGCTCACGGGGGAGCGGTAGCACCTCATGGGGTGGGGCGGCAGCAGCTCGCAGGGGGGACATCACTAGCAGCGCAGACACAGCCCACAGCACGCAGTGCCGTTGTGACGTCATCAGCCAAAGCCGTTTGGTTTCTATTTTCAAAGACATTTCAGATTTGTGAACATTTTCGTAAATAACTCAAGAAATAAAGCATGAATTTTTCAGATAAGACAATTTTGGACTCCACGGGATAAAATTCTACATGAATATGTAAAAATGTTCCTGTTCGCGCTTCATTTTTTCGATCACACACAAACAAATAAATATACACACGCACACACACACATCCAAGATCAGAGTTTTATAGTTATGAAGACAGTTCTTGAGCAAGATGAGCTGCTAACATTAGCCAGTGTAGGAGCCTCATGGGGAAGTTGGGTAGTGAATGGTATGGTGGGAATAAGATTAAGAGATAGCAAATGCATCTCCAGATCAAGATCACTGAGTCGAACAAAAGAACCAGAGAAAGAATGAGTTTGAGAGTTCTGACATTGAGGAAGCTCAGAAGTTATTCTGGTGCATTAGGGACAGGATAGACACAGACAACTTTCAGGCAGCACCATGGCACAGAGACCCAGGTTCGATCCTGACTATGGGTGCCATCTGTAAGGATCCATGTGACCGTGTGGGGTTTCTGCGGCTGCTCCGGTTTCCACCCGAATTCCAAAGACATGCTGGTTTGTAGGTTAATTGGATTCCGTACAATTGTCCCTAGTGTCAGGGGCGGAAAACCCTGGGGGGGCCAGAGGGGACACGTTCCCCCCATGTTTATGGCCTTTATTGCTAGGGGGATTGAGTATAAAAACACGGAGGTCTTGCTGCAGCTGTACACAGTATTAGTGAGACCACATTTGGAATACTGTATACAGTTCTGGGGTCCATACTTAAGAAAGGATGTACTAGCCCTGGAGGCAGTGCAGCGAAGGTTTACAAGATTAATTCCTGCAATGAGGGGATTGACATATGAGGAAAGGTTAAGTAGGCTGGAACTCTACTCTTTGGAGTTTAGAAGAATGAGAGGCGATCTCATTGAAACATATAAGATCGTGAGGGGCCTTGATCGGGTGGATGCACCGAGGATGTTCCCAATGATCGGGGAAACTAGAACTAGGGGACATAGTTGCAGAATAAGGGGGGGCTCTTTTAAAACTGAGATGAGGAAGAACTTCTTCACCCAGAGGGTGGTTAATTTATGGAATTCACTGCCCCAGGGAGCAGTGGAAGCAGAAACGTTAAATATATTTAAGTCTAAAATAGATGGTTTTTTAGCTGCCAAGGGGATAAGGGGCTACGGGGAGAGGGCAGGGATATGGACCTAGGTATGGTTAGTATAGTAAGACCTGAGTGATCTCCTGGACAAGTGTCGATCGCCTGGATTGGGGTCGGAGAGGAATTTTCCGGATTTTTTTCCCGAATTGGACCTGGGTTTTTATCCGTTTTTTTGCCTCCCCCAGGAGATCACGCGGTTCTTGGGGTGGAGAGGGGTGATAGCGGTATAAAGGGGAGGGTAATGTCTTGTGTTCTGTGTCTTGTGTCTACTGTTTGTGGGTAAGTGTGTCTGTTTAGTGTTCAGCCATGAGCGAATGGCGGTGCGGGCTCGACGGACCTGGTGGTCTACTCTCGCACCTACTTTCTATGTTTCTATGTTTCTATGTTTTGAGAGGTGGAGGACATCCCCCCAAGATTTTGTAATCCGGATTTTAAAACCCGGTGAAATCTCCGCTTTCCGCGAGACAGTGGGGTTGGGACTGATGATTGAGGGCACCGATTGGACGAGAGAGACGTCGGTCAGCAGGCAATGGGGGCGGGGCATGATGATTCAGCGCGATGATTGGAGGAGGGAGGAGTGGGGGTGGGACTGAGGATAGAGTGCGGTGATTGGAGGAGGGAGACGTGGCACAGACCTGCGCCTCATCCACATGCAGGATCGATCCCGGCCGGCTCTCCGCCGCTGTCCCGAGTGCCTCCCCCCCCCCCCCCCCCCCCCCCCCCCCCCCCCCCCACGGGTCGCCAGAGAGGTCGGCAGCAAAGATCCTCTGCTATAGGATCTTTGGTCGGGAGTCAGGCGGGCGCGGTGCCCCCAGGCCCACAGCCAGCACAGAGCAGCAGCGCTAAACCCAGCTCAACTCTGCCTGTCCCGCCAGGTGAGCCTACAGCCCTTCCTGGACTTGCGGGAAATATGGCCAGGGCGGAGAAGCAGCGCTGGTATCCCGTCAGTCCATACAGGGCTGTAGTTAACCCGGTGAGACAGGCAGAGTTGAGCTGCATTTAGCGCTGGATTGAGCCTCCGAAGCCTCATGAGCGTGAGTATGCGCAAGCATGCGTGGCCGCCAAAAAATTGTGTCCCCCGGTCTCCTCCATGTTTTGATAGCGAGGTCCGCTCTTGCCTAGTGTGTAGTATAGAACTAATGTATGGGTGATTGCAAGTCGGTCTGGACTTGATGGGTTGAAGGGCCTGTTCTATGCTGTATTTTTAAACTAAATCACTTGCCTAAACTAAACTAAACTAAACTAAACTAAACCAAATAAATTCAATGGTTCCTCACACAGCTATGAGTTAATGATGGAGGAAAGAAGGGAGAGGGAATTAAAAGTTGGTTTGCAACAGAAGAAAATAGGATTCAGGATATCTTAAGACTTCAGAGGATCATGGAATAATGAGAAGTTTTGCCAGACAAGCACTGAGCCCAATAGTTCCTTATGTTCTAGCTCGAACCTCTGAAGCTTTGTCTAATTCAGTATCGGCCAAATTCAATGAAGTCTGCAGTAGGTCATGGGCAGTGGTGGTATGAGAGGACTGTGTGAGAGGGGACACTAGGGCATCGGAAGTGGAAATGTGGATACGAAAGAGCACCTCTGCAGCTGCAGCAATGAACGGAAGGCCCGAGGCCACGTAATTGATACTACAGATGTGAGGGAATTGGAAGAACTTTCTCCCAGGGTGTATACAGCTGTTAGGATGGGAGGGAGAAATGGTGAGTGTGTGAAATGCCTAAAGACAGATGGTCAGAAGTAGCCTCATCTGCCACTTTTTTTGTGTGTTCGCTTTGGCATCTTACAACCCAACAATATGACTATTGATTTCGCTAGCTGCAAGTATCCCCTCCCTCTCCATCCCTCCGCCACACTAGTCGTCGTACCAGTTTCACTGTGGTCCTGTTGAGTTTCACTGTCTGACCCGTTATCACCTACCCCACAGCCAACAATGGACCATTGTGGGCACTATCTTCACTTGATTATCGTTGGAATACCTGAAGATGATGATGATGATGATGATGGTGATGCTTTATTGTGACGTACCTAGGTAACGTGAAATTCTTTGTTTTTGCACACAATGTACATAAAAGTATCTCCACACAGGGCAGAAGCAGTCTTTTTGTCCCACTGAGTCCACGTCAACCAGCGATCATCGTACATGAGCACTATCCTACACACTGGGACAATTTATAATTTTTACCAAAGCCAATTAACCTACAAACATGTGCGTCTTTAGAGTGTGAGAGGAAACCAGGGCGCCCAGAGAAACTCCACATTGTCACAGGGAGAACGTACAATCTCCGTAGAGACTACAACCGTATTCAGAATCGAACCCAGGTCTCTGGTGCTGTAAGGCAGCAACTCTGCCGCTGTGTCACCGTGCCGCCCCTAATGTAGATAGGTCGTTGGAGAATCAAGGTGGAGCTGAGATGTGTGAGAGAATAGGATACAGGGAAGTGAGTGGGCAACTGAGATTGCTGTGAAAGCTGGCTGAAACTCAGTGGCCCACCTTCTAAGTCATAATATCATCTAAGATATGAGGTTTTGGTTATATTAGTTTAAAGTTTAGAGATTTAGTTTAGAGATAGAGTGGGGAAACAGGCCCTTTGTCCCACAGAGTCCATGCCAATCTCAGCAAATAAAGCAAATAATATGCAAATAATGCATATACATTCATGTTCCAGGTTTCTTCATTGCACAAATAACTTGACATGAGATTTTTTTCATAAACAAAGCTGTCAAGGCTGAAGTAATCTTGTCCAATATCAGTCTTAAGGTGCGGGTATCAGAGGTTATGGGGGGAAGGCAGGAGAATTGGGTTGAGAGGGAAAGATAGATCAGCCATGATTGAATGGCGGACTAGACTTAATGGGCCTAATGGCCTAATTCTGCTTCTATAACTGATGAACATATGAACTACGCTCAGTTCAAACATCTGTTAATTTCTAGCATAGATTAGATGTTTTTGAATCCAATACCTGTGTCTTGCCTAAATCAGTAGATCAGTGAAATATGTTCCTTTCATCACCAAGACAGTTTTATTCCACTGGTGCTTTTACCTGTGCTTCCTATCATGCTTGTCCTTTTATCCAGCACCCTTCTTGCACATTCATTTCCAAGTTCTTTCAAAAATGTATATGCTGCCACTTTAAATAGCCCAATGATCTAACTCCCACGCCTCTCTGGGGTAGAGAACGCCAACAATTCAGTGGGGGGGTGAATGGGGGGAGAATCCTCAGAAGAAATCTTCCAAGAGATGAAATTTCCATGCGCCTCAGTTTGAAATCACCGTCTCCTTTTCTTGTTTTTGTATTTGTACATTCCTTGTGCTGTACCTATCAATGTGTTTGTCACAACCAAATTCTGAGCTGCAATAGTTGGATGATTGGGCAATTTAGCCTGTTCTCAGAGCCTCTCAATCCCGCATTTGATTCACAAAGTGAACCATTTCCACAGATGGTTTAGTTGAACTAGCCATGTGCGATAGTGCACTGACATCACACCTACAACCAATCTCATCTTTATGCAATCATTTGGCTCTCCCTGGCTGTCGTCCAAATGTATGATTTCTTTCTCTCCCTTCCCTCGCCAGATCGTTGTGTCTGAGCGAAAAGAAATGTTTTCCTTATGTGCAAGTCAACTGGCAGCGAAGGGCTTTCTGATGAAATACAAAACAATAGGGTTATGGAGCCAAGTCATAGAACTCCCTTGGGAAATATCTTTACAACATTGCTATAAATTCAGTACTGGCAAACGTTCGAATCTCTGCATACTGTAGAAATGTCTCCAGACTTTCGTACTTGGTTTCATGTCAGGAGTACTCTCCTCCAAAGTCTCCCCTCTGCCTCATCTGGTTTTGACTTCTTTTGAAACTACTTCTAACAGTGAAAGCAGCTGTTGGCACAGTTTCCTGAGCTGTACATGGAAAAAATTACCTCACTATTTCAGCGAGGATGCTATTCTATTCTCTGCAGAAATCACCCTAAATGGTTTCTGCATTGCAGCAAGATTGGTCGGAAGCCAAAAGGTTTTCCTGGCAGACATGAGAACAGGTTTTCCAGGCCTGGGGAGAAAGAAAACAGCTGGTGTTTTATTTTCTAGGTGTCTGCCGATAGAAAAAAAATAATTTATGGTAATATACATACGTTTGTACACCACCAAGAGAGCTGCTTTTCACTTGAGTCTCAAAGTCTACAGGAATGCAGTTTCACTGTTAGATTAGTATTCTGGGAGAAATAGCATTTGCCACAACTCAATCAGTAACAGTCCTTCCAGACACACACTATATATTTTCCACATTTCTAAACAATACAGGAAACCATTTGCCCCGTCAAGTCTACACCTGCTTCGTTTCCCCAATTAATTTCCCCTAAAACCTATGGTCACCCTGCTCTAGGATAGATCGTGTTTCGTTGGAAAGCGCTATTTGGTCAGCCTGTTATAGGAAAGATGGCGTTAAGCTGGAATGATTTACAAGGATATTGCATGGGCTTGAGGGTCTGACCTATAGGGAGAATTTGGGCAGGCAAGAACATTATTCCTTGGAGCTTAGGAAGTAGAAGGGTGTTTAGAGGTACAGAGTGGAAACAGCCCATTCGGCCCACCGAATCCACGCCGACCACTGGTTCTATCATACACACTAGGAACAATTTACAGAAGCTAATTAACCTACAAACCTGCATGTCTGTGGAATGTGGAAGGAAACCAGAGCACCTGGAGAAATGCTTCTTTTCTCCCCATATTCCCATAACCCTACCATCCACCTACAGAAGGAAATATTTATAGCGACCAATTAATTTACAGACCCGCAAACCTTTTGGGATGTGGGAGGAAACTGGAGCACCCAGAGGAAACCCATGTGGTCAGAGGAAGAAAATACAAACTCCATAACACCGGCACCAAAGATCTTGATTGAACTCTGGTCACTAGAGTCTGTAAGGTAGCAGCTCTACTAGCTACAGCTGCATTGCTGTGCCATCCACATTGAAAAGACAAGCAGGATGGTAAGTTAAATGGTTATTATAAATTACCACAAGTATCGGTGGCTGTCAAGAGCCAAGAGTCAAGAGGGCTTAATTGTCATATGTACTTCAGCAGAACAATGAAATTCTTAATTGCAGTGGCACAGTGGCGCAGCAGTAGATTTACTGTCTTACAGCGTCAGAGACCCAGGTTCGATCCTAACTACAGATGCTGTAACTATGGAGTTTGCACGTTCTCCCTGTGACTGTGTGGGTTTCCACCGGGTGCTCTGGTTTCCTCCCACATTCCAAAGACATGCAGGTTTGCAGGATAATTGGCTTCTGTAAATTGCCCCTAGAGTGTAGGATGCAAAACTAGGATAACATAAAACTAGTGTGCAGGAGATAATTGGTTGGCGCAGACTCGATGGGCCGGAGAGGCCTGTTTCCGCGCTGTAGTGTTGTGTAGTGTTCAAGATCCTGATGGATGTTGGGAAGACGCTATTCGTGAAGCTGGTGGCCAAGGTATTCAGTGGCTTATACCTTCTTCCCAATGGTAGGATGTAGTGGGTTTTTGATGATAACAGCTGCCTTTTTGAGGCAAAGCCTTTAAAAGACCCTTTGAGAGTGGAGAGGTCAGTACCTGCGTGGACATAACGTGCACACACACATACATATGCAAGCACACACACACACACACACACACACACACACACACACACACACACACACACACACACACACACACACACACACACACACACACACACACACACACACACACACACACACACACACACACACACACACACACACGTCAAAACTGTGTATAGTTCTGGGCAAGAAGTAATTGCACTGGAGAAAGTGCAAAAGAGATTTACCAGGATGTTGCCTGGATGCAAGATATTAGGTATGAGGAGAGAATGGATAGGCTAGGTTTGTATTTCTTGGAACAGAGGATGCCAATGGAGGTGGGTGAGTGCGAACCTTTCCCCAAAGAAGAGATATGTAAAACTCAAGGACATTGAGGGTAGGATGTTTAGAGGGGATCTGAGGAAGAACGTTATCATCTAGAGGGTGGTTGGGAACTGGAACACACTTCCTGAATAGGTGGTGGAAACAGGTACACCCACAACATTTAGAAAGTATCTTTACAAGCACTTGAATGGCCAAAGCATGGATAGATATGGATCAAGTCCTGGGGCGTCACAGTGGCGCAGTAGTGGAGTTGCTACCTTACGGCGGCAGAGACCCAGGTTCTCCGGGTGCTCTGGTTTTCTCCCACACTCCAAAGATGTACAGGTTGGTAGGTTAATTGGTAATTCAGTAGGTGAATTCGGTAAAATTGTACCCAGTGTGTAGGATAGTGCTAGTGTATGGGATGATCATTTGGTCGGCATGGACTCTGTGGGTAGAAGGGCCTGTTTCTGTGCTTTATCTAAAAAGTCTAAAAGTGTTAGTCAATATGATAGTAACTGGTTGGCATGGACATGGATGGCTGCAGAACCTGTTTTTGTGCTGTCTAACTCTATGAATCTATCACAAAGGATCTTCGTGGATAGTGGAAGCAAATGGTATATTTCCATTCCCTCACTAGTGCCGAGAGAGCAAACAGTCCCCTGATATAGTCATTAGTTGCTGTCAATCACCAGGGAGTAGGCTTGCTTTTGGTGCGTTCCCAAAGGCAAATGCATGATATCATTGCTCAATAATACCCAGAGATTTGTTTAAGAGCAGATTGGAAGAGCACTGCACCAGCAGAGAAATGTTCTGATCAACCAGAAATAAACATCCTAAAACCAAGGGAAAGATAGAACTCCCAATTATCTAGCAGCATGAGCACAATGGCATGTTTTAATGTTCAGAAATAACTCATTAGGCAATTCAGCTGAACTGCATGTTGTGTTCTAGCCCAAACTTCAACCTGAGGATGGCACAGTGGTCCAACTGGTAGAGCCGTTTCCTCACAGGGTCAGAGACCCAGGTTCAATCCTGACCTCGGGTACTTTCTGTGTGGAGTTTGCACGAGATCACATGGGCTTCCTCTGGGTGCTCTGGCTTTCTATCACATCCCAAAATATCCACAGGTTCAAAGGTTAATTGGCCTCTGTAAATTGCCCCTCAGGTGCAAGTGAAAGGGGATGGGTGAGTTGATGAGATTTTATGGGATTAATGTTGGGTAAGTGTAAACAGGTGGTTGCTGGTCAGCATAGACTCAGTGGGCCGAAGGGCCTGTTTTTGTGCTGCATCTCTTTATGACCCTATGACTGGATTTCCTCAGTGTTGCTGTCTTGGCTTCTCCCTTGTGAATCTTTGGAGTTCTCTACTTTGGATGGTCTTGAAGGGGAGATCGTTAGAAGCATTTAAGATGGAGTTTGATACATTTTTCAAAGTTCAGGAAATGGAGGATGATGGGGAACTGGCATGACAGAGGGATTCGGGCCTGGAACAGATCAAAAGGGTAGGAAAGGCTTAAAGAGCCGAGTGGCCTACTCCTGCTGCTATCTTCTTGTATCCCATGTGCTCTCATATCTCAGGGTCAAATTCAGAGAAGCCTCATTCAACTAGGAGAGAGAGTAACTGGTGTGAGTAGAAGATTTGGGTCAGATCTTCTATGGCCCTGAAATGGCTGTTTGCAGGACAAAGATGCTCCATCAAATGTGGCCTGGTTTACAGCCTGATTGATTGATTAATGGATACTTTATTGTCATGTGTACTTGGCACAGTGAAATTCTTTGTTTTGCTCACAGTACACGAGTATACCAAGAGTCACCATGTAAAGGCTACCAACAAAAGTATTCAATATAGTCCCTCTTCCTTCTCCCCCACCCCCCCCCCCCCCCCCCCCCCCCCCCACCCTCCCCACCATCCTCCTTCCCCACCCCCACTCCCCCAGCCGCTCTTACTTTTGGCAACCCCCTCCGCGCTGGGTCCTTCTTTGTTCTCAGTGCTGCATCCTTTCGGCGTATCACTGGGATTCTGGCTCTCGTTTCATTGGCATCAATGAATGCAGAATATGGCTAGTCTCAATGTATCTTTGCAACCAGCCCAAAATTTTAAACAGTGTTAAATAAGTTATAAATATCCATTTTATCCAAAAAAAAGAATTGAAAAAAACTCAGATACAGTTGAAGCCAATTAAAACATTTAATCCATCTTAATTAAATGATAACAAAAGCATACTTACCTTTCTGGCCAGCAGGCGATGTTTCCCATTCACATTAGTGGGTTTGTTCTACCTGTGCCAGATTAAACTTGGCACGGCTTCAGTGGACAGGTCCAGCAGCTGACAGGTGGAAAGGCTGCAGATGTTTGCATTGCCCCATCGGACTTCACTGGTGCAGCATAGGGGCAGCTGGCAATGTAGGAGACTGGGCAGGAGGTGCTGCCATTGGCTTCGATCCACGATTGCACTGAAAACCATGAATTATGCTGATAAATATGCAGACGTCTTGCGATGCGCACTGGGACCAGATCGATATATTTGTCCCATAAGTTATACCTACTCTTAACCAAGTTGCATTTCCACTCTGCATTGTAATGCAGTTAGAAAGGATGTTGAGTTGAGTTTTGTTTCGTTTAGTGTAGTTTAAATATACAGCATGGAAACAATCCCTTCAGCCCACCGAGTCCGCGTCAACCAACCTGTATACTAGTTCTGTTTTCCCACTTTCACATCATACACACACGGGACAATTTACAGAAGCCAATTAATCTACAAACCTGCATGTCTTTGGAATGTGTGAGGAAACGGAAGCAAATTTTGAATGCTGCAGTGGCTGTCTGTATGTTATACATTCTCCCTGTGACCACATGGGTTTTCTCCAGGTGTTCGGGTTTACCCCCACATTCTAAAGGACCCAAGGGAACCTCCATACAGTCTTAGAGAGAATGTGCAAACCCCGCACAGAGGTCACATAATGGAGAATACGCCCCAATCTCCATCTATGGGGACAGTGTGGAGAGAGTGTCCAGCTTTAAGTTTCTGGGCACTCACATTTCAGAGGACCTCACATGGTCCACCAACACTGCTGCGCTGGTGAAAAAGGCACAGCAGCGACTGTTCTTCCTGAGAACATTAAAAAAGACTGGTCTGCCCCAACAGCTGCTGACAACCTTCTACTGCTGCACCACAGAGAGCATATTAACGTATTAATTTAGCATATTAATGAGCGCAGAAGATCATTGGGACACAGCTACCAGCCTTGGAGGGCATCTACCACACACGGTGCCTCAGGAAGGCCATCAGCATCCATAAAGTCTCCTCACACCCTTGTAATGGACTGTTCGAACTACTTCCCTCCGGCAGACGTTACAAGGCCTTCTACGCCCGAACCTCCAGACTCAGGAACAGCTTCTTTCCCAGAGCTATAGCGGCTCTGAACCGGCCCTGCTGAGTGCCCCCCACCCCCCATGGACTGTCTCCCTCGGTTGGTCACGTCACACAGACACATCTGCACTTTAGTCTGTTTGAACTGTTTTACTGTTGTAATGTTCTTTTTACAAACCATGTTTCTCGGGTTATCTAAATCTAAATTTTATTAGTTATTTAAGTTATGACATCGGATGGAAGCTGCAAACCCAAATCTCGTTGCACTTATGTGCAATGACAATAAAATATATTATTATTATTATTATTATTATTATTATTATTGGAGGCCGGGGTTGAACCAGATTGCAGGAGATGTTAGCTACGTTGTTACATTGTTCTATCCCATTAGCTAAAGGCGCCTAAGGAAACAAAGTTCTGGAGTAACTCAGCGGGTCAGGCAGCATTTCTGGAGGTCATGGATAGGTAATGTTTCGGATTGGGACCCTTCAGATTGAAGAAGAAGATGAGGTTGAGGCCTTCAAAATTATGAATGGGTTGGGTGGGGTGGCTGTGGAGAGAATGTTATCAATTATCCTTCTAACCATGAAAGTTATTCCCATTGAACAAAGAATGAAGGAAACGTCTCTTTCTGTATAAAGAGTAGAACTCACTACTGCAAACACTGGTGACAGCAAATATCTTAAAAGCTTTCAGAAGGAAACTAGAAGAGTTCTTGAAAGAAAAAATAAGCGGTTACATGGAGAGTCTGAGATGTGGAGGTAGCACCCAGTCTACTCACAACTGTGTGGACAAATTATGTTCTAACTCCAATAACAAGTTTCAGGTGACTACCATAGTGGGTTGGATCTCAAAGGATGATGAGGCAGAACACAGGAAGGAGACATCGAGCCTGGTACATGAAATCAAGACAACAACCTCTACCTCAATGTCGGCAAAAGAAAGGAATTTTGTTTAGTTTGGTTTCATCTTTAGTTTAGAGATACAGTGTTGAAACAGGCCCTTCGGCCCACCACGTCCGTGCCAACTGACGATCATCCGTACTCTGGTTCTATCCCTCGCACTAAGGACAATTAACAGTGATGCTACAGCAAAACAGATACATCAATGCCTCTATTTCCTGAGAGGATTAATGATTTCTTCAATGATTCCCACCAAGGTGCAGCATAGGAAGCATCATATCGGGAAGCATCAAGACTTGGTTTGGCCAACTGCTCTGCCCAAGCCACAAGAAATTGCAGTGAGTTGTGGATCCCTAGGAAAGCAGACAATGTAATCAAGAACCATCTACTCCCAGTCATTCCAATAGACAATAGACAATAGGTGCAGGAGTAGGGCATTCAGCCCTTCGAGTCAGCACCGCCATTCACTGTGATCAAGGCTGATCGTACACAATCAGTACCCCATTCCAGCCTTCTCCCCATATTCCCTGACTCCGCTATCTTTAAGAGCTCTATCTAACATTCTCTTGAAAGCATCCAGAGAATTGGCCTCCACTGCCTTCTGCGGCAGAGAATTCCACAGATTCACAACTCTCTGGGTGAAAAGGATTTTCCTCATCTCAGTTCAAAATGGTCAACCCCTTATTCTTTAACTGTGGACCCTGATTCTGGACTCCCCCAACATCAGGAACATGTTTCCTGCCTCTAGCGTGTCCAATCCCTTAATAATTCCCTCACCATGCGGAATCCCCTCACCATCCCTCACCCATGCAGAAGATACAAAAGTTTGACATCACGTACCACCAGATTCAGGATCAGCCTCTTACCTGCCGTTATCAGACCTTCAAATTGAAAGGTATGGGCATGGTCCTCATTTCCAAATCTACCTCATTGCTGCCTCTGCATTTTTTATCTGGAATTCCTCTGCAGCTATAATATAATATTCTTCAATCTGTGTTTTTTTTCCCTCTACCTGTTGTAGTTGTTTGATCGTACTCAAGTACGGCATGATTTGATTGCGTAGCACGCAAAACAGTGTTTCACTGCATCTCGGTACAAGTGACAAAAATAAACCAATAACAATACCAATGTCAGAGGAGGAGATTCAAGAGAACAAAACATGAGTACAAATAGTTTTGTTTTGTTTATTGTCACATATTGTCACATATACCAAGGTACAATGAAAAGCTTTTTGTTGCGTGCTATCCAGTCAGTGGAAAGACTGATTACAATCGAGCCACCTCAGTGTACAAATACAGGATAAAGGGAATAAAGTATTGTGTAAGATAAATTCCAGTAAAGTCAGATTAAAGATAGTCCAAAGGTCTCCAAGGAGCTAGATGGTAGCTCAGGACGGCTCTCTAGTTGTTGATCTGGAGGTGTGCATTTTCACACTTGTGTACCTCTTGCTTGATGGGAGAGGGGAGAATATAGGAGAGGGGAGAATGAGGTCTGGATGGAGCTGTTCCCAAACCATGTTGTGATGCATCCCGATAAAATACTTTCTACAGCGCATCTGTAGAAGTTGGTGAGCGTTATTGGGGACATACCAAATTCCTAAGCCTTCTAATAGTTGGTTCAAAAAACCTGTTTTAGTGTATTTTATTATAGCTAAAATAACTGAATAAACCACAAAAAAAAGCACTCATAGAATTATTATCACTGAAGTACATTCATCTCACAAAGGCAATCCCTGCCTAAACCCACCTACCAGAAATCTTGTTGGTTCAGTAGGTATACATACAAGTGCTTTGTCATGAGACAATAACTGTTCTGATAAACTGTCTCCAGCCTGAAACAACAAGGGCTTCTCTTTCCATGGGCGCTGCCTGCCCGCTGGACATTTTCAGCATGTTCTGCTTTTGTTTCAGGTTTTCTGCATCTGCGGTTTTTAAATAAAATATATTTCTATATACAGGCCTTCTCCCAGTATCGAACAGATTCTGTTTTTACAGATGTATATAAGTTGAATTTGCCCAGACACATAGAGCCCTCTTCCCTGACTTTCAGTCTGAAGCAGGGTCTCGACCTGAAACATCACCTATTCCTTTTCTCCAAAGATGCTGCCTGATCCTCTGAGTTTCTCCAGCATTTTGTGTCTATCTTTGGTGTAAACCATCATCTGCAGTTGCTTCCTGTACAGTTGATTTTAACCTATGGCAGACAATGAACAAAATTCACTCACCATGGGAAATAGTGACCATAGTATTGTATTTAATACTATGGGATTTCCACAGTTTTGTATTGAATGGCACCAAAACCATATGAGACCAATAAGAAAGAACAATTACTAAAAAAAGATGCGGGAAGCTAGGTCTGATCTTTGCAGGATCGAACATGGGAACGTACATTGGACTTTTGAATTTAACAATCTAATAGGATGTTGTTCATAGGTAGAGGCGTTCATAAGTCAGGCATTTGTAGCCTGTGGTAGCCTGTACTTTGTGATGACATTTTCTTGCTCCTTCACGCTTTCAGTAAGTCAGTACGTGAGTTTCAGACCTTCAATATTCTCTAAATGAAATATTTCTCCCTCAGCACAGTGGCGCAGCGGTAGAGTTGCTGCCTTAAAGTGCCAAAGACCCTGGTTCAATTGCAACTGCGGGTGCTGTCTGTACAGAGTTCATACGTTCTCCCTATGACCATGTGGGTTTTCTCTGGGTGCTCCGGTATCCTCCACCACTTCAAATATGTACAGGTTTGTAGGTTAATTGGCTTCTGTAAATTGTCTCTAGTGTGTAGGATATAGTGTATGGGGTGATCGCTGGTTGGTGCAGACTCGGTGAGCTGAAGGGCATGTTTCCATGCTGTATCTCTAAAGCTTAAAGTCCTTTCTTTTCCTTTATTTACCTACCTATAGCCAGCAGTTAGAATAAGGGTTCTGACCTGAATTGTCACCTATCCACATTCTCCAAAGATGTTGCCTGACCCGTTAATTTACTCTAGCACTTTGTGTCCTTTTGCCAATAGTTATTGATCTCTCTGGTGAGAGAACTAGCACCCTCTCATCCAGTCCATGTTGGCATCTCATCATTTTCTCCATCTCACTTTAATTTTCCCCTCAGCGTCCAAAGCCAATAACCGCTGCTCAGCCAAACTTTCTACACAACTAACATTCTCTAGTCCTGGCAAACTCACAAAATCGTCTGAACCTCTCTGGCGCTATCTTTCTGTAATGTGGTATTCAGAACTATGTGTAGAACTCTAAGCTGCTGTTTGATCATGACTTCCTTGTTGATCTAATTTGTGCTTCAGCCAGAGTAAGAATGCATTCCACATGCCTGTGTAATCATCTTGTATATTTCCCCTGCTACCTTTAGCAATCATAAATTCATCAGTTCATAAGTTATAGGAACAGAAGTGGGCCATTCGGCCTATCAAGTTTACTCCGCCATTCAATCATGGCTGATCTATCTTTCCCTCTCAATCCCGTTCTCCTGCCTTCTCCGCATAATCCCTGACACTCACACTAATCAAGAATTAGGTGATCTCTGTCTTAAAAATAGATGGGGACCCGGTATAATCCTGACTATGGGTGCTGTCTCTACGGAGTTTGTACGTTCTCCTCTGTGTGGGTTTTCTGCTCTGGTTTATTCCCACGCCCCAAAGACGCGCAGGTCTATAGGTTCATTTCCTTATATAGACTGTTAATTGTCCCTTGTGTGTGGGATAGGACCAGTGTACATGGTGATCGCTGGACGGCAGCGACTCAGTGGGCCCTTGACTTGGCCTGCGCAGTCTTCTGTGGCAATTAATTCAGAAGATTCACCAGACTTAAGACTAAAGAAATTTCTCCTCAATTTTCTTTCTAAATGAATGTCCTTTTATCCTGAGGCTATGGCCTCTGGTCCTTGACTCTCCCACTAGTCTAGATTAGTGGTGGGTAGTCCATTTATTCCTGCAACTTTTTTGCTGTGACCTCTGCCTTAGTTTTTCTAACTCTGAAGTTTGGATGTCTTGAGAGCCATACAATTGGCAATCTCCAGCAGTCATGCATCTGCGTAATTTGGAACCAGGCCCTTAGTTCCAGATCAAAGCTGAGCCACATGAATCCCTCACAAACTTCCAAGATCAAGTATTATAAAATAACACCGTTCATTTTAAAGAATTATTTCATTAGCTTGATTAGGAATAAGATCACTTGTTGACATTTTACTGGAAAAAGCTATTGCATTGCACTGAACCCATAACTAAATCCATCCTTAGGATTGTGATATCTGATACGCTCGTTAAAAAGGATTCAAAATAAAAGTTGGCAATACATATTTTATTGTTTTTTATTAAATACTTCAAACAAAGAAATGTCGTCATTTATCTTTATCCAAGAATGTCTCTCATTTTAGAAAAAATAAAATAAGTCCAGGTGGAAATGAATTCTTGACACACAGACCAAAATGTGTGTCAGTAAGCGGCTGCCTATACTGTGCGTAGATTCCAAATATACAGAGACATTCCCAAGAGCCATCTGAAGTTTTGTGGTTAGTAAACTCTACACCAAGACGTCATATTGCTGCATTCTTTTCATTAAGGCTAGGAATATCACTCTCAACAGCTCACTGTATGCACCGCAACATGGTGAATTGTCCTTTCATTTTACAAAAGATGGAGAACTTATATTGCACACACCTACATGGTTATAGCAAGTCAAGGTGTGTGCGTCCTTTTCCGAACTCACTTTGTCCAGATGCAAGAGTGTTTTATTGTCACGTGCCCCAAAAAGGATCAAAGAAATTCCAACTTGCAGCAGCACCGCAGATATGTAAGGCAAATAAACAAACAATAATAGTGCAAAGTCAAAAATAATGTCCTCAAGTCTATATTTTGTGCCTATCTTCAGTGTTTAATAGCCTGATGGTTGTAAGGGATAAGCTGCTTCTGAACCTAGTTGTTACAGTTTTCAGTTTCCTATACCTTCTTCCGATGGCAGGAGTGCGATGAGAGCGTGGCCAGGGTTGTGTGGGTCTCTGATGATGCTGGCTGCCTTTTTGAGGCAGCGACTCCTGAAGATCCCTTTGAAGGTGGGGAGTTTATTGTAATCTATGCACCTAAAAGGAAATAAATCTATGCATCTAAAATAAAACTGATGTTCAACTGCCCAATAAGGATTCTGCTTTTATGTCCCCAACTGGAGGGCACTCATTACATTCTGAATGAAGTCTTGAATCAGGATCTGTTTAACTTAAATTACTTATGAAGAAGGCCATTCTTCTCCTTGGGCTCCATACCAGCTCACAGCAGAACCATCTTCCCACCCTTCTTATTTCCCTGTTACCCTGTAACTTATTCTATCTCATATTCTTATCACACTTTCACAGATTCTTTTTAAAGAATAGTTTAATTTTCCATGAAAAAAATAACCCTTAAATGCACAGTGGCACAGTGGGAGAGATGGAAGAGCTGCCGCCTAACAGTGCCGGTGAGCGGGTTCGTTCCTGACCTCCAATGCCATCTGTTTGAAGTTTGCACATTCTCCTTGTGACCGCGTGGGTTTCCTCCGTGTGCTCCGGTTTCCTCCCAAAGATGTGTGGGTTTGGTCTTTGTAAATTGCCCCTAGTATGTAGGAATTGGATGAGGAAGTGGGATAACATAGAATTAGTGTGAATGGGTGGGCCCTAGCTGTATCTGTAAATTAACTAAACTAAATGAATCAAAGCAACATGCTTTATTAAAGGTAACTTCTATGCAAATTCCTCAGCAATCATACTTAATTTTGAAACATTTCTAAAAAAATACAATATGTATATTTGGGCATGTGAAAGGGAGAAAAGCAACAACTCCATACTTTTATATCATCAACAATGGCTGGCATGTGTTAAATCGACAATCTTAAGGAATTCAGTCCTCTCTATATTCCAGTCGCTCAATGGGCATATAATACATGCCAACTTACGCATTCACTGTCTCATCCAGTAACATCTGAAGAAGCAACCCTTGGAGACATAATGTTACAATTTGCCATGGGTTTTCAACTGAATAGGCCAATAATAATAAATAAACGGTAATAAGAAACAGATTCTATGTTTGCCTTTTAACGGAGGCATTGATAGAAATTCTTTCTCAATAATTTAATTGATAAATGCAATGAATATTTGGTAGCCATCTGTACAAACTGGCAGAACAAAAGGAAATATCAAAATATTGCAAATTCTGGAACTTGAAATTGTGGAAATACTTGGCAGCAAGATTGGAAAAAGACACAGAATTATTTTTTCAAGTGAATATCCCTTTAGCGGACATTCTCGGTCCTTAAAACAAATTAAAGCTTATTTACATGAACTGCCATTACATCAGATACAATATTATAATATTTTTAACAAGATGAAAATCTTGTTAAAAAGTTATTAATGGTCTATCATATTTCATTTTCTAAAATCGTCTGCATTCTAATCTTCATTTCAGCCTTGATAATTTTTGATACGCTGGTTAGAAATTGTGCAACGTTACATTGTGTTTTTCTGTCTGATGGGATGAGATTGGAGCTCAGGCTACAAGGTGGCATTATTGTGGCAGGATCCCTTTGAACGGCTGCCTGTGGGGACTTTGCATGGTTTCTCTATGACCACATTGGTATTGGTATTGACTTATTATTGTCACTTGCAACAACAAACAGTGAGAAACTTTGTTTTATGTGTTATCCAGACACATCTTACCATAGATGAGCACAATCAAACCATGCACAAGTACACGTTAGTGCAAAGGGAGAAATAAACAGTATGCACTGTTGCACCTTCAAAGAAATTGCAGATAAATACAAAAGTACAAGATGAGATTTGAAGACTATACTCTTAGCTTATGAAGATACAGGTGCACGACCTTTTATCCGAAATTCCGGAAACCGAAAAGCTCCGAAAATCGGACATTTTCGGTCCTGGAAAAAAAGGAGGGTATATTGCCCGGGAGAGTAGGAATCCCTAGACCTAGTACAGTGCAAAGATCTTAGAGCAGAGCTCGGCTATAAGATCTTTGGTACAGTGCGCGTCCACCGAGGTTCCGCGGTCACCTCTCCGGGTGACCCTCGGTGGACGCGCACTGAACTAGGTCTAGGGATTCACAAAAATGCTGGAGAAACTCCGCGGGTGCAGCAGCATCTATGGAACGAAGGAAATAGGTAACGCTTCAGGCCGAAACCCTTCCTCAGACTGCCCTATCAGTCCCCCCTATCAGTCTGAGGAAGGGTTTCGGCGAAGGGAGGGGAGAGAAGGGAAAAGAGAGAGGAAGGATCTGCCGGACATGCTGTGTGTGTGTGTGTGTGTTTGTTTGGCAGAGTCTGAGGGGAGTAGGAGAGAAAAGAAGGGAAGGGAGGGAGGGAGGGAGAGGTCCAGCGGCGGGAACGGATGCCTGGGTCTGGGCGTGAGCTGAGGCCGAGGTTTGTAAACGTTGCTGCAACCCCCGGCCCAGCCCTCCGTGTATTGTTCACCGCGTCTTCCTGGCGAGAGGGGGGAGGGCGGGAGCCGGGGCTGTGTGCGTGAAGCACGGCGACTAGAGGAACGGGAGAGCTGCCCGGGGAGCGTGAGGGCACCTCCCCCTTCTCCATTCCCCCTCACACCCCCCTCCCCGTCTACCCCTTTCTTCCCCCTCTACCTCTCTACTCTCTCTCGGCCCGCAGCGATCTGCCGGACATGCTGAGTGTGTGTGGGTGTTTGGCGGAGTCTGAGGAGAGAAACGCCGGCACTTTTGTTTACAAACAAACACACACACACACACACACACACACAGCCTCAAGACATCAACCATCGTGCCAGTGCCCAAACAGTCAGCCACAGGGAGTCTCAACGATTTCCGCCCAGTGGCACTCACCCCTGTCATTGCTAAGTGCTTTGAGCGGCTGATCTTGGCTCACCTCAAAGCCAGCCTCCCCCCCACACTGGACCCCCATCAGTTTGCCTACCGGGCCAACAGGTCTACAGAGGACGCCATATCGGCAGCTCTACACTCTGCCCTGACCCACCTGGACAACAACAACTCCTACATCAGGTTGCTGTTCATTGATTTCAGCTCTGCCTTTAACACTGTCATCCCCACCAGCTTGATCACCAAACTCAGCGGACTTGGCATCTCCACCTCCCTCTGCAACTGGACACTGGATTTCCTCACCAACAGACCACAGTCTGTTAGGGTCAACAACCTCACCTCCTCCACTATAACACTGAACACCGGCGTGCCACAGGGCTGTGTGCTCAGCCCTCTCCTCTACTCCCTCTTCACCCACGACTGCATCCCTAAGTACGGATCCAACAGCCATCATTAAGTTTGCTGACGACACCACGGTGGTAGGACTGATCAGTGACAACGATGAGTCAGCCTACAGAGAGGAGGTCCAGCACCTGACAACCTGGTGTGCCAACAATAACCTCGTCCTCAACTCCAAGAAGACGAAGGAAATTATTGTCGACTTCAGGAAGGTCAGAGGAGGCAGTCATACCCCCATCCATATAAACGGGACTGAGGTGGAGCGCGTCTCCAGCTACAAATTCCTCGGGGTACATATCTCGGAGGATTTGTCCTGGTCCCTCAACACCTCCAAGCTGATCAAAAAGGCACAGCAGCGCCTTTACTTCCTGAGGAGGCTCAAGAAAGCCCACCTGTCCCCCCAGATACTGACCAACTTCTACCGCTGTACCATCGAGAGCATCCTGACCACCTGCTTCATGGTATGGTACAGCAGCTGCACTGTTGCGGACAGGAAGGCACTACAACGGGTGGTGAAAACCGCGCAGCACATCATCGGTGCCCTGCTCCCTGCCATGGATGCCCTCCACCGAAAACGGTGTCTGAAACGGGCTGGGAAGATCATTAAAGACCCCTCCCACCCCAACCATGGACTGTTTGCCCTCCTCCCATCAGGGAGACGGTACAGGAGCCTCAGGTCTCGTACCAGCAGGATGAGGAACAGCTTCTACAATTATACCATCACATTGCTGAACTCGGAGTCCCGCCGATAGATTTCTCCGGTCCCTCCGTCCCCATTGTTTAATTATTCTGTATTTTTGATTATTCTGTATCTTCTTTTTTTAAATTTCTATATTGCACTACTACTACGGACTGACGCAAAACTGCATTTCGTTGTACCCATACTCAGTATTTGTGCAATGACATTAAAGTTAAATTGAATTGAAGAGCGCGCGAACGCGCGGACAGAACGGACAAAAGCAACGATCATAGGTCGGAATAGGTGACCAAAGATCTTTGTAGGTGACATTTCGGGTCGAGACCCCTCTTCTGACTGACTCAGGGGAAAGAGGAGCAAGAGCTATGGACGGTACTAAGGACACGTGAATGGAAGATATGCCGATATCTCCCGTTTCCCTTTCCCTTGACTATCAGTCTGAAGAAGGGTCTCGACCCGAAATATCTACCAATGCCGTTCTAAGGACGTTGCCTTCGTCCGTCTGTCCACGCTTTCGCTCGCTCTTGGTGCCGGCGCTTCTCCCCTCATGGCAGCTATTGAAACAGTCGACCCGAAATATCACCTATTTCCTCCTATTATCACGTATTCCTCATCAGAGATGCAGCCTGATCCGCTGATTTACTCCAGCCTTTTGTGTCTGTCTTCGGTTTAATCAGCATCTGCAGTATGTGCCGTTTAAAAAGTACAAGGCATGTGCCGTTTAAAAAGGAAGTGATAAAAAACATTTAAAACATTTAACAACACCTAAACTGTTCCCCCGCATCGCTGCGAGAGGCATAACTGAAGTCGGGTCGGGGCTACTGAAATGATGGAGGTTACGCTCCGGTGCGGACTACGCGTCAGTTCATTGTATTTCGCAGGAGTGGATCATCTTTGCTCCAATTTACTTGATTACTCTAGCGCGGGGCCCCATTAGGCGCGGGGCCCAATTGGGAGCAATCGGCCCAATCGGCTAAAGGCCGGCCCTGACCGGGTAACTGCCGGAATCGAGGCGCAAATTCGCGACCTTGCGGCCATGAGCCGAGCACTCCACCACTGAGCCGCATGTTAAAATCTACGCTAAAAACATTCCGTTCGGAAAACCGAAAAATCCCGAAATCCGAGAAGTGTCTGGTCCCAAGGCTTTCAGATAAAAGGTTGTGCACCTGTAGCAGCAAGGAAGAAGCTGTTCCTAAATCTGGTGCTATCTGCGACCAAGCTTTTGTACCTTGAGCCCAATGGGAAAGTGGTATTTGATTATGTAGCAACAAGGAACTGCAGATGCTGGTTTACCAAAAAAACCCACAATGTGTCTTTAAGGCACAGAGACTGTCTATTAAGTACGGGTGTCTAGGGTTATGGAGGGAAGGTAGGAGAATGGGGTTAGGAGGGAGAGATAGATCAGCCATGATTGAATGGAAGAGTATACTTGAAGGGTTGAATGCCCTAATTCTGCTCCTATCACTTATGGTCTTATGACCGTATGTGCTGGAGTAACTCAGCGGGTCAGGCAGCATCCTTGGATAACATGGATGTGTGATGTTTCAGGTCGGGACACTTCTTCAGAGTGGTCGTTCATTGTGTAGAAACAAAGAACTGCAGGTGCAGGTTTATACCAAAGATAGATACAAAGTGCTGGATTAACTCAGCGGGTCAGGTAGCATCTCTGGTAAAAAAAAGATGTGCCACCTTTGGGGTCCCGACCCAAAACATCACCCATCCTTTCATCGTTTTCTCCAGAGATGCTGTCTGACTCGCTGTTACTCCAGCACTTATGTTGGCTGTTTTCACGAGGCAGTGCAGTGTAGATTGAGTTGATGGGGGGTGGAGGAGGGGAGTGGGGGTTGGGGGGTGATAGCATGGTTATCAGACTGGTTAGCATGATAGACTGGGTTACATCCTCAACTCTCTGCAATTTCTTGACGACTTGGGGAAAGCAGTTGACAAACCAAGTTCTACAGTACATCCTTGGAAATTGGTAGGGGGCATGGAAGACATGCCAAATTTCCTTGGTCTTCTGAGATCGTAGAGGCAGTGGTGTGTCTCCTTGCCCGTAGCGTGTTGTTTGACCTGGATTGAATAGATGGTGATATTTATAGAAGTGTTACAACTCAATTCTTGCTATTGAGGGAGTGCAGCGTAGGTTTACAAGGTTAATTCCCGGGATGGCGGGACTGTCATATGCAGAGAGAATGGAGCAGCTGGGCTTGTACACTCTGGATTTTATAAGGATGAGAGGAGATCTCATTGAAACATATAAGATTGTTAAGGGCTTGGACACACTAGAGGCAGGAAACATGTTCCTGATGTTGGGGGAGTCCAGAACCAGGGGGCACAGTTTAAGAATAAGGAGTAAGCCATTTAGAACGGAGACAAGGAAACACTTTTTCTCACAGAGAGTGGTGAGTCTGTGGAATTCTCTGCCTCAGAGGGCGGTGGAGGCAGGTTCTCTGGATGCTTTCAAGAGAGAGCTAGATAGGGCTCTTAAAAATAGCCAGGAGATATGGGGAGAAGGCAGGAATGGGGTACTGATTGTGGATGATCAGCCATGATCACATTGAATGGCGGTGCTGGCTCAAAGGGCCAAATGGCCGGCTCCTGCGCCTATTGTCTATTGTCTATTGTCTATTGTCTAACTGCAGATAACCTAGAAGTGCAAGGGCTGCAATAATATAGACTAGGAGACATGGATTACACCTTGTGGCTTTTACTTGGGTGCTCCAGTCTACTTCCACATTCTGAAGATGTATAGGTTGGTATGTTAATTGGCCACTGTATTTTGCCCTTAAAGGGCCTGTCCCACTGCGGCGACCTAATTCGCGAGTTTAGAAGAGTTTGCCCCAGACTCATACTCACAGCACGGTTGACACGAGGTCCTAGGAGGTCTTTGTAACTCTCCTTCATGTTCGAGAGTAGTCCCCGCATACTCGAGGCCTCAGCTAGGTCGCAACGTTTTTTTCAACATGCTGAAAAATGCCCGCGAGTAAAAAAAGGTTGCCATGGAAAAATTGTAGGTAATCGAAGGCAATCAAACGTAATCTAAGGAAGTCGAAGGTAAAGCTTGTTAAGAAAAAAAAGATAAGTAAACCGACCGGTAATATTACATGCCCGCTAAATTTTATTACAAGTTGACTGGCTTCTTAAAAGTGTCTCCACTCCTTCTCCCCCCCCCCCCCCCTTTCTCCCCACTTCTCTCCCCCTCTCTCCCCTTCTCTCTCCCCCCTCTCTAAAGGACTTACCGTTACTGTGCCAGCCGTCTTTTACCTTCCTGTTCATCGCGGATGTGAATTTCAGACAGCGCTCCCCCGCTTTCCCTGGCCACCGCATTTGCGATGTGTTTGTGTTTGTGTGTGTGTGTGTGTGTGTGTGTGTGTGCAGACAGTCAATCCGGCTCACGGTTTCATCGCTGACGGTCGATCCAGCTCGAGGTTATTCCAACGAGTGCCCTCGAGCTTGAGGGTCGAAGACAGTAGCTAAAAAGTCGCTGGACAGGCCCTTTAGTGAGTAGGTGGAGGAGTCTAATCTGGAGGGGGCTGACAAGACTATGAGGAGAATACAAAATGTGTTTAATGTAGAATTAGTGTGAATGATCAGTGCTGACTCGTAGGGTTGAAGGGCTTGTTTATGTGCTCTATGATGCTATGACTCTGATGCAGGTCCTGACATCCCTACCATTTGGAATTTTAAGGGTAATTTTCTTTAAGGTCAGTGGTGAGAGCCCTTTGTTGATGGCTGACTTCTAATTCCAGGCCAATGTTGTTGGGAGAAGAGAGGCAAGTGAATCAGTTGAAAAGCAACATTTGAAACTTAAACGTACAGTGGCTTGCAAAAGTATTCATACGCCTTGAACTTTTCCACATTTTGTCACGTTACAACCACAAACGTAAATGTATTTTATTGGGATTTTATGTGATAGACCAACACAAACATAGAAACATAGAAACATAGAAATTAGGTGCAGGAGTAGGCCATTCGGCCCTTCGAGCCTGCACCGCCATTCAATATGATCATGGCTGATCATCCAACTCAGTATCCCGTACCTGCCTTCTCTCCATACCCTCTGATCCCCTTAGCCACAAGGGCCACATCTAACTCCCTCTTAAATATAGCCAATGAACTGGCCTCGACTACCCTCTGTGGCAGAGAGTTCCAGAGATTCACCACTCTCTGTGTGAAAAAAGTTCTTCTCATCTCGGTTTTAAAGGATTTCCCCCTTATCCTTAAGCTGTGACCCCTTGTCCTGGACTTCCCCAACATCGGGAGCAATCTTCCTGCATCTAGCCTGTCCAACCCCTTAATTGTGGGCGCATAATTGTGAAGTGGATGGAAAATTATACATGGTTTTCAAATTTTTTTACAAATAAAAAACTGAAAAGTGTGGCGTGCAAAAGTATTCAGCCCCCTTTACTCTGATACCCCTAAATAAAATCCAGTGCAACCAATTGCCTTCAGAAGTCACCTAATTAGTAAATAGAGTCCACTTGTGTGTAATCTAATCTCAGTATAAATACAGCTGTTCTGTGAAGGCCTCAGAGGTTTGTTAGAGAACATTAGTGAACAGACAGCATCATGAAGCCCAAGGAACACACCAGACAGGTCAGGGATAAAGTTGTGGAGAAGTTTAAAGCAGGGTTAGGTTATAAAAAAATATCCTAAGCTTTGAACATCTCACGGAGCACTGTTCAATCCATCATCCGAAAATGGAAAGAGTATGGCACAACTGCAAACCTACCAAGACATGGTCGTCCACCTAAACTGACAGGCCGGGCAAGGAGAGCATTGATCAGAGAAGCAGCCAAGAGGACCATGGTAACTCTGGAGGAGCTGCAGAGATACACAGCTCAGGTGGGAGAGTCTGTCCACAGGACAACTATTAGTCGTGCACTCCACAAATCGGGCCTTTATGGAAGAGTGGCAAGAGGAAAGCAATTGTTGAAAAAAAGCCATAAGAAGTCCCGTTTGCAGTTTGCCACACGCCATGTGGTGGACACAGCAAACATGTGGAGGAAGGTGCTCTGGTCAGATGAGACCAAAATTGAAGATTTTGGCCTAAATGCAAACGCTCTGTGTGGCGGAAAACTAACACTGCACATCACCCTGAACACACCATCCCCACTGTGAAACATGGTGGTGGCAGCATCATGCTGTGGGGATGCTTTTCTTCAGCAGGGACAGGGAAGCTGGTCAGAGTTGATGGGAAGATGGATGGAGCCAAATACAGGGCAATCTTGGAAGAAAACCTGTTAGAGTCTGCAAAAGACTTGAGACTGGGGTGGATGTTCACCTTCCAGCAGGACAACGACCCTAAACATACAGCCAGAGCTACAATGGAATGGTTTAGATCAAAACATATTCATGTGTTAGAATGGCCCAGTCAAAGTCCAGACCTAAATCCAATTGAGAATCTCTGGCAAGACTTGAAAATCGCTGTTCACAGACACTCTCCATCCAATCTGACTGAGCTTAAGCTATTTTGCAAAGAAGAATGGGCAAAAATTCAGTCTCTAGATGTGCAAAGCTGGTAGAGACATACCCCAAAAGACTTGCAGCTGTAATTGCAGCGAAAGGTCGTTCTACAAAGTATTGACTCAGGGGGGCTGAATACTTTTGCACGACACACTTTTCAGTTTTTTATTTGTTAAAAAATTTGAAAACCATGTATCATTTTCATTCCACTTCACAATTATGCACCACTTTGTGTTGGTCTATCACATAAAATCCCACTAAAATACATTTACGTTTGTGGTTGTAACATGACAAAATGCGGAAAAGATCAAGGGGTATGAATACTTTTGCAAGTATACTTATATTCAGTCTTTACAGGGTTGGCTTGTTCTGTTGCAAAAGCAATTTGGTTGGAATCTTGAGGAATAATCTCCCAAAAAACGCTATGAGCATGAGATGGATATAAAAGTAAAATTCCTGGTTAATCGCAACTGGGGCTGAAACGCCTGACCTTCACTGCCTTCCTGGAGAAGATTAAGACACTCTCAGATTACCAATTGAAAACACAGATGATTTATTTGTCATGCTTATTCCCAAGTGCATTGCAGAATTTTCATAAACTGCAGCTTTTTTCACTCTGGTCGAGAGTAGTTTGTCTAACTGTTAATCAAAGGTCTTTTTTTGGTCTGAAACCAAGGGAAGGTATTTGAGGGGAAAGGTATCTTTATTGTTAACTGTACACTGAAGAAAAACTTGAGATGTGGCTTGGCAGCTTGTCCATATCAAGATGGGAGACTTGTTTCCCCAAAGTGAGACTTGGGGAAAGCTGGACTTAAGGAAAGCTGGATGAGAATTTCCACTAATGGTCCTTCGCATGTGAATTTCCAATAAAACATGTGTGTGCAGACAATGTGCTGATAATTGGAAATGGGTAATTGATAGTTTGTGTGGATATGGTGCATCAAAGTACATGGTTCTGCGCTGTACAACTCTGTAACTCTATGAAATCAACCACAACAAGATTGAATCACGGTTTCACAGCAAGACAACCACTTAGAAGGTGAAAATTCCACAGGGTTTCTGCAACACACCTATGACAACTCTGTAGGAGGATGTAGCACACACACAGTATTCCCTGGGGTGTTCACTGATGTTAAGGCAGACGGTCTGGAGAGAAAGCAGAGAATTTCTGTTTTACCTGGGTTTAACTGTGATTCCCACATAGATGAATAGTTTTAAGTGAGTGTAAATTTTGGCTTTATATTCCTTGTAACGGAAATAATCCTCTTTATTTTCAACAAAAATATTAGTGTTTAGCTTACTTTAGAGGTATTGTATGGAAACAGGCCCATCTGCCCACTGAGTCTATGCCGTCCGACGATCGCCCGTACGCCAGTTCTATGTTATCCTAGTTTCGCATCCTGCACATCCTACACACCAGGGACAATTTACAGAAGCCAATTAACCTGCAGAGCTGCACATCTTTGGAATGTGGGAAGAAACCGGAGCACCCGGAGGAAACACACGCAGTCACAGGGAGAACGTACAAACTCCGTACAGAAACCACCCGGGGTCAGGATCGAACCAAGGTCTCTGGCGCTGTTAGGCAGCAACTCTACCGCTGTGCCACTGTGCCACCTTGTGTTTCATTGGGTTTTAGTTGTTCTGCAGCAAATCTAGATAGATTGTACTACTTTTCTTTTAGATTTTTCTCTTGTACGCAGAATTGCTTAAGAGATGTGGACATTGCTGACAAGGCCAATGTTATTGCCTCCCTCTAATTACTTAGCAACATCTTGAACTGTTCATTCTAAATGAATGCAGTTCATTCTAAATGGAAGCATTTCCACTGTATGATTGGCCAGGGAATTTTAGGATTTGGACTTGTTACCAATGAAGGAACAGCAATATAGTTAGAAGTCAATGTAATGGATCCATAGTAAATTATGCCATTTGTAACCAGTTCAGTACTGTGGGAGTTTTACTGACTGCTCATTCCCTGTCACTATTGAGCAAGCAAACCAATTTGAAGTTTCATGTGTTTTGATAGAAGGAGAAAAAGATGAACAACAACAACCACAACAACGGCAACAGCAGCAACAACAAGCAAATTACAAAGTGTTGGAGGAATTCACCAGGCCAGCTAGCACTTGGGGACAGAAATGCCAGGTGACCTTTTGGGTTGGAACCACTCTTCAGACCAAAAGAAGGGTCCCGACCTAAAAGATCGCCTGGATCTGAAGAAGAGTCTCAACCCAAAGTGTTACCTGTCCATTCCATCCTGAGATGCTGCCTGACCAGCTGAATTCCTCCAGCACTGTGTGTTTTGATCAAGATTTCAGCATCTGCAGTTCCTCGTGTCTCCAACAGCAATAAAATGCCCTTTTGTGTCAGAATGTTATAGCCAGGCATTGTCCCACCCTCACATCTTTTCTAGCTTACTTCCCCCCCTCCCCCCCCCCACCCCACTACAATCAGTCTGAAGAGAAGTCCCGACCTGAAATGTTGCCTATTTATGTCCTCCAGAGATGCTGCCTGACCCGCAGAAGTACCCCAGCACTTAGTCTTCTGCACCAGTATGCATGTTGTCCAAAATGTGTTTCAGAATAGCATGAAAGGCTTATCGGGGCATTGGGGGGTTGGTTCTTTCAAACATTAAATTGAAATGCTGTCCATTATCTTGGATGGTTGCAAAACACAATCCCAAGGCACCATGTAAAGAAGAGCAGAGGACTTTTCCCAGCATATATTTGATCCTCGGGCAATGCTACTGCAATGAGAGAGAAATTCATTGTAAAATACCAGCACTAAATGCATGTGAGAACATCAGCCTCCAGTTGTGTTGACCTTGATCATCCAGTTCAATGGCTTCAATGAATTTACTGTTTTTACGTACAGTGTATTCAGAAAGTATTCAGATCCCTTCACTATTTCCACATTTTGTTACGTTACAGCCTTATTTTAAAATGGATTAATTTCATATTTTTTATCATCAATCTACACACAATACCCCAGAAAGAAGAGCAGAAACAGGTGTTTAGAAATTTTTGCAAAGTAATTAAAAAGAAATAACTGAAATATCACATTTACATAAGTGTTCAGACCCTTTGCTATGACACTCAAAATTGAGCTTGGGTTCATCCAGTTTCCATTGATTATCCTTGAGATGTTTCTACAACTTGATTGGAATCCACCAGTGTTAATTAAATTGATTGGACATGATTTGGAAAGGCACACACCTGTCTACATAAGGTCCCACAGTTGACAGTGCATGTCAGAGCAAAAAACAAGCCACGAAGACGAAGGAATTATCCGTAGATCTCTGAGACAGGATTGTGTCAATACATAGATCTGGGGAAGGGTATAAAATAATTTCTGCAGCATTGCAGGTCCCGAAGAGCACAATGGTCTCCGTCATTCTTAAATGGAAGAATTTTGGAACCACCAGGATTATTCATAGAACTGGCCACCCGGCCAAACTGAGCAATCGGAGGACAATAGACAATCGACAATGTGCAGGAGGAGGCCATTCGGCCCTTTGAGCCAGCACCGCCATTCATTGTGATCATGGCTGAACATCCACAATCAGGATTGTGGATCATGGTCAGGGAGGTGACCAAGAACCCGATGGTCACTCTAACAGTTTTCCACAAAGTTCCTCTGTGGAGAACCTTCCAGAAGGACAACTATATCTGCAGCACTCCACCAATCAGGCCTTTTTGTTAGAGTGGCTAGTCAGAAGCCACTACATAGTAAAAGTCACATGACAACCCGCTTGGAGTTTTCCAAAAGGTATGAGAAACAAGATTCTCTGGTCTGATGAAACGAAGTTGAACTCTTGGGCCCGAATGCCAAGCGTCACGTTTGGAGGAAACCAGACACCACTCATCACCTGGCCAAAACCACACCTACGGTGAAGCATGGTGGTGGCAGCATCATGCTGTGGGCATGTTTATCAGCAGTAGGAACTGGGAGACTAGTCACGATCGAGGGAAAGATGAATGGAGCAAAGTACGGAGAGATCCTTGATGAAAACCTGTTCTGAGTATTCTGGACCTCCGACTGGGACAGAGGTTCACCTTACAACAGGATAACTGGCGTAAGCACACAGCCAAGACAACGCAGGAGTGGCTTTGTGACAAGTCTGTGAATGCCCGGACTTGAACCCAATCGAACATCTCTGGAGGGACCTGAAAATAGCTGTGCATCGACGCTCCCCGTCCAACCTGACAGAGCTTGCGAGGATCTGCAGAGAAGAATGGGAGAAATTACCCAAATACAGGTGCGCCAAGCTTGTAGCGTCATACCCAAGAAGACTTGAGGCTGTAATCGCTGCCTAACGTGCCTCAACAAAGTACTGAGCAAAGGGTCTGAATACTTATGTAAATGCGATATTTCAGTTATTTCATTTTAATTACTTTGCAAACATTTCTAAACCCCTGTTTTCGCTTTTTTATAATGAGGTATTGTGTGTAGATTGATGGTTTAAAAAAAAAAAATCCATTTTTAGAATAAGGCTGTAAAGTTAAAAAATGTGGAAAAAGTGAAGGGGTTTGAATACTTTCTGAATGCACTGTATGAGACATGGTCTATGCATTAAATAAACACTACTTCTCGTGGCCTTTATCCCGTTGCTGATTATGGAAGTTGAGGAAATCGAGATAAAGCAATACATGATGCGGCATAGGTTTCACTATACCGAGATAGCTATTTATAAATACACAGCTAAACAAAACAATCTTAAATTACATGCTATTTTGTTTATTGCGTTCAGAGTTCCTATGCTTTCATGTCGATTATTTCATTGATGAATATATTCCACACTGTTCAGAAACTTTGATAAAAGCATCCAGCAGTTGCCGCGTTGAAATTCAAACAAACTTGCTCTGTTAAAACAATGGAATGTTTTGCTCTCATTTTGAAAATACAAATTTAATTTCTATTTGATATATACTTACTTAATGATATATAATTGATATATACTTTGATCAAAGGGTCTGAAGAAGGTTCCCGACCCGAAACGTCACCTATCCATGTTCTCCCAGGATTCTGCCTGACCTGCTCAGTTACTTCCGCAGTTAGATATAGCTCTTGGGGCTAACGGAATCAAGGGATATGGGGAGAACGCAGGAACGAGGTACTGATTATGATGATTATCCATGATCATATGGAATAGGGGTACTGGCTCGAAGGGCAGAATGGACTATTCCTGCACCTATTTTCTATGTTTCTATTTTGTGTCTAGCTTTGGTATAAACCTCAGATTCAGATTCAGATTCAGATTCAACTTTAATTGTCATTGTCCGTGTACAGTACAGAGACAACGAAATGCATTTAGCATCTCCCTGGACGAGCGACATAGCATATGATTTGAATAAATATTTACATTAGCATATATACAGACATAGTGTTTTTCCTGTGGGAGGAGTGTCCGGGGGGGGGGGGGGGGGGTGATTGGCAGTCACCGAGGTACGTTGTTGAGTAGAGTGACAGCCGCCGGGAAGAAGCTGTTCCTGGACCTGCTGGTCCGGCAACGGAGAGACCTGTAGCGCCTCCCGGATGGTAGGAGGGTAAACAGTCCATGATTGGGGTGAGAGCAATCCTTGGCGATGCTGAGCGCCCTCCGCAGACAACGCTTGCTTTGGACAGACTCAATGGAGGGGAGCGAGGAACCGGTGATGCGTTGGGCAATTTTCACCACCCTCTGCAATGCCTTCCGGTCGGAGACAGAGCAGTTGCCATACCATACTGTGATACAGTTGGTAAGGATGCTCTCGATGGTGCAGCGGTAGAAGTTCACCAGGATCTGAGGAGACAGATGGACCTTCTTCAGTCTCCTCAGGAAGAAGAGACGCTGGTGAGCCTTCTTGATCAGAGTTGAGGTATTGTGGGTCCAAGAGAGGTCATCGGAGATGTTAACACCCAGGAACCTGAAGCTAGAAACACGTTCCACCTCCGTCCCGTTAATGTGGATGGGGGTGTGCGTGCCGCCCCTGGACTTCCTGAAGTCTACAATGAGCTCCTTGGTCTTCTTGGAGTTAAGGGCCAGGTTGTTGTCAGCGCACCATGCTGCTAAGTGCTGGACCTCCTCCCTGTAGGCCGACTCATCGTTGTTGCTGATGAGGCCAATCACCGTTGTATCATCTGCATACTTGATGATGGTGTTAGTACCATGTACAGGTGTGCAGTCATAGGTGAAGAGGGAGTAGAGGAGGGGGCTCAGCACACAGCCCTGTGGAACGCCGGTGTTCAGGGTGAGGGTTGAAGAGGTGTGCTTGTCTAACCTAACGGACTGTGGTCTGTTGGTTAGAAAGTCCAGTATCCAGTTGCAGAGGGAGGGATCGATGCCCAGGTTACCGAGTTTGGTGATCGGTTTAGATGGTATAATGGTGTTGAATGCTGAGCTGTAATCGATGAACAGCATTCTTACGTAAGTGTCTCTGTTGTCGAGGTGGGAGAGGGCGGAGTGAAGTGCTGTTGAGATGGCATCCTCCGTACTCCTGTTCTTGCGGTAGGCAAACTGATAGGGATCCAGTGTGGGGGGTAGGCAGCTTTTGAGGTGTGCCAGGACCAGCCTCTCGAAGCACTTGGTGATGATGGGGGTAAGTGCAACTGGGCGGAAGTCATTGAGGCTTGCCGCAGTGGAGTGTTTTGGCACTGGCACGATGGAGGTGGTTTTAAGGATCTGCAGTTCCTTGTTATTGCATATAAATTTTATTGTTTTGTTTGCTTTGATAACGTAACCAAAGAGTCTTCCATTAGCAATAGTCAGCACTCAAAGGTCCACAGATTTGGCAAACAAGAAACAAATACGGAGATGGGGGTTGAGGCAGGGTGGGGTATTTTTTCAACGTAGCGCATTTTTATGATTTGAAACATACTACCTGAAGAAATGTTGGAAACAGATTTTATATTCCCTTTCATAGGGAAAATTGATATATACTTAAACCAAAGGATCATAAGGCTACAATGCCAGAGCCAGGGAATAGTACTACTTGCACAATAGCATTAAGAAGCTGTTGTAGACTTAATGGATCAAATGGTCTCCATCCTTGTTGTATTCAAGATTCAAGATTCAAGAGAGTTTATTGTCATGTGTCCCTGATAGGACAATGAAATTCTTGCTTTGCTTCAGCACAACAGAACATAGTAGGCATGATTACAGAACAGATCAGTGTGTTCATACACCATTGTATAAATATATACACACATGAATAAATAAACTGATAAAGTGCAAATAAACAGATAATGGGTTATTAATATTCAGAGTTTTGTCCGAGCCAAGTTTAATAGCCTGATGGCTGTGGGGAAGTAGCTATTCCTGAACCTGGTCGTTGCAGTCTTCAGGCTCCTGTACCTGATGGTAGCGGGGTGATGAGTGTGTGGCCAGGATGATGTGGGTCCTTAATGATGTTGCCAGCCTTTTTGAGGCAGCGATTGCGATAGATCCCCTCGGTGGAAGGGAGGTCAGAGCCGATGATGGACTGGGCAGTGTTTACTACTTTTTGTAGTCTTTTCCTCTCCAGGGCGCTCAAGTTGCCAAGCCACGATGCAACCGGTCAACATGCTCTCCACTGTGCAGCTGTAGAAGTTAGAGAGAGTCCTCCTTGACAAACCGACTCTCCGTAATCTTCTCAGGAAGTAGAGGCGCTGATGTGCTTTCTTAATAATCACATCAGTGTTCTCGGACCAGGAAAGATCTTCAGAGATGTGCACTCCCAGGAATTTGAAGCTCTTGACCTTTTCAACCATCAACCTGTTGATATAAACGGGACTGTGGGTCCCCATCCTACTCCTTCCAAAGTCCTCAATCAGTTCCTTAGTTTTGCTGGTGTTGAGGGCCAGGTTATTGCGCTGGCACCATATCGACAGTCGCTCGATCTCTCTTCTATACTTTGACTCATCCCTATCAGTGATACGTCCCACAACAGTGGTGTCATCAGCAAACTTGATGATGGAGTTCGTACTATGACCGACTATGCAGTCATGAGTATAGAGTGAGTACAGCAGGGGGCTGAGCACACAGCCTTGAGGTGCTCCCATGCTGATTGTTATCGAGGCTGACACATTTCCACCAATACGAACAGACTGTGGTCTGTGAGTGAGGAAGTCGAGGATCCAATTGCAGAGGGATGCGCAGAGACCCAGTTCTGCGAGTTTGGTAACCAGCTTGGAGGGGATGATTGTGTTAAATGCCGAGCTGTAATCAATGAATAACAGCCTGACATATGAGTTTTTGTTGTCCAAGTAGTCCAGAGCGGAGTGGAGGGCCAGCGAGATCACATCCACATGTGTTGTGGCGGTAAGCAAACTGCAGTGGGTCCAGGTTTTAGTCGAGGTAGGATTTCATTTGCGCAATGATCAACCTCTCAAAGCACTTCATCACCACAGGCGTTAGTGCCACTGGTCGATAGTCATTGAGGCACGTCACCTTACTCTTCTTGGGTACTGGTATAATTGATGCCCTTTTAAAGCAGGTAGGGACCTCAGACCTCAGAAGTGAGAGGTTGAGAATGTCCATAAAAACTCCAGCCAGTTGGTCCACACAGGTTTTTAGAACACGACCGGGTATACCATCAGTTCCAGGCACTTTTCGAGGGTTCAGCCCTCTGAAGGATTTACTGATGTCGGCCTCTGTGACTGAGACTGAAATACCATCACAGCGAATGGGGGCTCGGGAAGGCACATCAGTATTCTCCCTGTCAAAGCATGCGTAAACCGCATTGAGCTCGTCAGGGAGTGAAGCTTCGCCGACATTCGAGCTGCCTCCTGGTTTCGCCTTGTAGGAGGTGATTGAATTCAGGCCCCGCCTGAAGCCACTGTTAATTAATATTAAATTATATTCCAAGCATTGCATTAATAATTGTCAATGTAGTCTTGCTTTGAATGTAAATATGCATCTAAAGTTGTTTAAAGCCAATAAAAATGCAGGATTTAAAATAAAATGTCACCATGCATATTATTAGACAAACTATGAAAGACGTTTCTTCTTATTATGTACAAAGCAACACACAATAGGTTTCTAAAGGATGTATTTAAGTCTTTGAAAGGAATTACAAGCAGATGGAAATCTACATAGACCTTGAAGGAATCACATATAAAGAGACCACTTAAATCTATTGATTTAGCATTTCAACATTTTGATCTGCCCAAAATTCGTGACTACTTCAAGTGATTTGCTTTCATTGTTAGAGTCAGATTTAGGTCCCCCTCAGTCATGACTGACCATGGGTGATGCAACCTGGTCGGGTGCAAGCCTGGGCGATGTCATATGGAGGACAGACTGTTGCCCATGCAGCAAGTCCCCCCTCTCCACATCTCTGATCAATCCAAAGGAACAGCAGGGCCGTTACAGTTTGGCACCAGCGCCGTCACAGGAGCTGCCAGAGCGAGGTTGTAGACAATGACAAACTGCCTTAGTGACTCCGACTCTTTTCTTGAGGTTTACTCCAGGAGCCTTTTCCATGACTGGATATGGCCACAAGGCAGTGGAGGTTTTAAATCCGAGTTTCCCTCTCCTAGATGGGCTGCCTTCCCAGACTAGCCCCATCTGCCAGAATAAGAATAAGAAAATAATGGAAATGCAACGATAACTTAATGAGTTACTGCATAGTTATATATTGTTTTTTTTACACTTTCTAATAATTCCTGACCATACGGTAAATTAGAACATTTTCTTGTTAAAAATAATTAGGTGCTGCAAGAAATCTAAATGGTGGGATTAAGTCCAACATGGATTTGCAAAATGGTACAACTGGTTTTGCTCTAATATAATTCAGAAATAATCCTGTATCTTGCCAAAGTGAAATTTTATTGTCTGGCATTTACTATTCAGAAACCATATGATTTCCTTGGCTGCGATGACTTTCTGAAAATTTTATGAAAAAAAAATACCTTACCGTAACCTTTTCATGTTAACAATATAATTTATGGTAAGGAGTTAAGGACTACTCCTCATTAGAAGCAATTCAAAGAAAGTTCACGAGTTTGATTCCAAGAAAAAAATAACTTTTTAATGAGGAAAGGTTGAGCATATTCAGAAGAAAGAAAGGTTTAATTTGACTTTACTGGACTTTATCTTGCACAAAACATTATTCCCTTTATCATGTATCTGTACACTGTGGATGGCTCGATTGTAATCATGTAGTCTTTCCACTGACTGGTTAGCACACAACAAAAGCTTTTGGCTGTACCTCGGTACACGTGACAATAAACTAAACAATCCTGAAAACTATTCTGCACTCTGTACCTTGCACTTTGGTCCATCTATCGTACTTGAGTTTGAACTGATTGTATCTATGTATGGTAAATTTAATCTGTTTGGATAGCATACAAAACAAAGCTTTTCACTATACCTCAGTGCATGTGTTAGTAATAAACCTAAACCGAAATCATATATTAATTTATTCCTATATATTTGAATGGGAAATTCAACTAGTTGATGGAAGTATTTTGGGCATCGACTTTTGTTTTATAGATATAATACCCAGCTAGTGTTGTGCATTTGGAGATAAAAAGTGGATATAGGCCTTTGGCCCCACCAAGACCACGCAGACCAGCGATCACCCACACACTAATTCTATCCTACACACTAGGGACAATTTACAGAAGCCAATCATCCACAAACCTGCAAGTCTTTGGAACTTAGGTGGAAACCGGAGCACCTGGAGAAAACCCAGGGAGAACATACAAATTCCACACAAGCAGTATCCAAGGTCAGGAAAGAACCCAGGTGTCTGGCGCTGTAAGGCAGCAACTCTACCGCTGCACCACCTTGCCGAACTTACAAATGCAGGTATATTTTTATATATACAGCACAATTTCTCGCTTTATTGTTTTAATAATTCACACACGTAGGTGATGCTCATTTACACAAGTTGGAAAAAGAGAGAAAGGGATGACAAAAGACTGAAAATATAACTTTCAAGGTGAGGAAAGTTAAAGAGAGATTGTAAGAAGGCATGAGAGACCAAGCTTCAGTAAAGCCCTGTAGACAAGAATAAGGATTTTGCATTGAATGCCACAACCAAATAAAGCTTTGCACGGATAGTTGATGGATAAAAAAAGACTTTGTGCTGGATTGTGCGAACAAACAAATTTTGCAAGATGTGTGAAAAGCTTTAATGGATGGCTGGGATGATTTAAGTAGATTTTAAGAATTCCAGAAGTTTCTACTTGACTGTGCAAGCTATTTAGTAGGCACACATCCTCTGAAATCAGAGTAATTGGCTAAAAAGATCCTCAGTATTAAGCATAATTTGCATCAAGGCAGCTGGAAACTCTCTGCTCTTTTCTGTTGGCTTTAAAAACATTATTCAGGAAGAAGGGCCTCCCCAAGATAGAGGCCTTACTCATGACATCATCGCAGCTGGGAACTTCGAATCATTGTGCTTATCCATAGTGTTTAATGGAGATATTTTGTAAAGATGCTTGATATTTTGAGCATGACACAAATAAACAGTTTTAAAAGCATTAAATCAAGATTTTCCTTTCAGATTTCCTAAGAAATTGATGCACTCAATTTAACTGTGGGACAGTATGGTGGTGCAGCGATAGAATTGCTATCCTACAGTGCCAGACCCAGTTCGATTCTGACTAGGGGTGCTGTCTGTACGGAGTTTGTACATTCTCCCCTGTGACCTGAGTGGGTTTTCTCCGGGAGCTCCGGTTTTCCTCTAAAGATATACAGGTTTGTAGGATAATTGGCTTTTGTAAATTTTCCCTAGAATGCAGGCAAATGTTACTGTGTGGGGATCGCTGGTCGGCGCAGACCCGGTGGGCCGAAGGACTTATCGGTACGGGGCTAGTGGAATCAAGGGATATGGGGAGAAGGCAGGCACGGGTTATTGATTGGGGACGATCAGCCATGATCACAATGAATGACGGTGCTGGCTCGAAGGGCCGAATGGCCTCCTCCTGCATCTATTTTCTATGTTTCTATGTTCTATGTACCTGCGCTGTATCTCTAAACTAAATTTAAGTAAACTAAACTGTGTAGAAAGGAACTGCAGTTACTGTTACATACCGAAGATGGACACAAAGTGCTGGAGTAACACTTGGTGTTTGACAGCACCCCTGGAGAAAAAGGATGGGTGATGTTTCGTGTCGGGACCCTTCTTCAGACCTTCTTTGGATGATGATTCTGAAGAAGGGTCCCGACCTGAAACGCCACCCATTCTTTTTCTCCATAGATGCTGCCTGACCCACTGAGTTACTCCAGCACTTTGTGGCACTCAATTTAACTGGTGTGTGCGAGCTTTAGATGTTTTTTAGAGATGTGTTTTTTGCAATTTTATATCTCTTATTCAGAGATGATGAATGGGCATTGTGATTAATACCAATTGTTTTTTTCTGTGATTCAGCTTTTGTAATCAAACTTTTCCAAGTTGCTGTTTTTAAATACATGAAAGTAGAAACATTTAAAAATAAATCACTACATTTTAAAGTGCTGCCTGATTGCATGAATAACAGAAGCTAATGGAAAAGTACAACAGATAAGACTGATCAGATGACAGGTCTGTGACCTTAAATGCTGACTAACCTACTGAGTATTTCAAGCATTTGATCTTTTATTTTCAGATTTTCTGGACCTGCAGTGTTCTGTTTTCTGCTTGATTGCATTATTTCATAGTACACAGAGGGTGATGTGTGTATAGACTGAGCTGCATCAGGAAGTACTTCAGCCAAGTACTGCAGCAATAGTTCAAAGACATTTGGACAGGTACATGGATAGGAATGGTTTAGAGGGATATGGGCCAAATGCAGGCAGGTGGAACTAGCTAGATCACCTTGGTCGGCAAGAGCAGTGGGCCGAAGGGACTGTCTCCGGAAGCTGTATGACTCCATGATTCGATACCAGTATTTTTTTGACATGCAGGCATGTCGAAGCAAAACTGCCACGGACACACCTTTTCAGCCACAGGTTTGGGCACAATCCACATTGGTATTGCCCCCGCAGGCTGGCATAGTAACACAGCAATTAGAGCTGCTGCCTCACGGTGCCAGAGACAGTTCGGTCCTGACCACGGGTTCTGTATGTGTGGAGTTTGTGCCCGGATGAGTTTCCCCCGGGTGCTCCGTTTTTCTCCCACACTCCCACACAAAGACGTGCGGGTTTGTAGTTTAATTAGCTTTTCTAAATTGTCACCAGCGTGCAAGGAGGGGTGGAGAAGTTGGGTTAACGTTGAACTTGTATTAATAGGTGATCAATTGTCGGTGTGGGCTTTTTGGTTAGAAGTGAGTCAAAGGGGGAAAACAGTTGAAAAGGAGAGGCAAAGCACAGGCAGACTTTACTTTGAGGTGGAATCTTATAGAAACATATAAAATTATAAAAGGACTGGACAAGCTAGATGCAGGAAAAATGTTCCCAATGTTGGGTGAGTCCAGAACCAGGGGCCACAGTCTTAGAATAAAGGGGAGGTCATTTAAGACTGTGGTGAGAATTATTTTTTTCACCCAGAGAGTTGTGAATTTATGGAAATCCCTGCCACAGAGGGCAGTGGAGGCCACTGGATGGATTTAAGAGAGAGTTAGATAGAGCTCTAGGGGCTAGTGGAGTCAAGGGATATGGGGAGAAGGCAGGCATGGGTTATTGATAGGGGATGATCAGCCATGATCACAATGAATGGCGGTGCTGGCTCGAAGGGCCGAAGGGCCGAATGGCCTCCTCCTGCACCTATTTTCTATGTTTCTATCTATGTTTCTATCTCTAAAACTAAATTAAGTATAAAGTGGAAACTCTAACCAGTTTTACCCTCAGCAATAGTAAGTGAGGCGCTATAATCCTCTAAAATAGCAGTGCTTTCCAACCTTGACCTCTGCATTCGTTTAATGATCCCACCATTGATGTCCATTTCTCCCTAATCCTCTTTTCCCTATTGATGACACATCTTAAATCTACATCTATAACCAAGTTTTCAGTCAGCTGTCTTTATATCTCCTTGTGCAATTTGCCATCAACCTTTAGAATCAGTCACTATAGAAACATAACGGACCGTGTCTGATCTGTATATCAAGTACTTCCCTACACCACTTCCATTTCCATAACTTGACCCATAATAATAATAATAATAATAATACATTTTATTTTCGGGCGCCTTTCAAATCTCAAGGTCACCTTACAAAGATTAAACAGAAGAGAAAAAAAAACATATAGTCGGAGAAAAATAAATAATAAGGACATCATCAATACACAAATTAAAGATAGAAATCGACCCAAAGACACAAATCAAAAAAAAACACAATGTGAAGAGAGAGCAGCGGCAGCTAAAGTGTCCACTCTCTCTTCCGACAGCCATCTTGGACACAGACTAACAAAGTACCTTACACACAGAAAAATCATCCCCCCACAGTGGTTACCACTGTGGGGGAAGGCACAAAAGTCCAGTCCCCAACCCCAGTTCTCCCAAATGTCAGGCCTATTAAGGCCACCGCTGTTGCCTCAACGGAGGTCCGATGTTCCTGGCCGTTCTAGCCGGGTGGTCTTGCCCCGGCGTCGGGAGAGTCCTCACAGCGGCTGGGCCACCTGGAACGGCCGCTTCCTAGCAGGGGATTGTCGGCTTCCGAAGCCGACAAGGACACACCGAGTTGGAGCTCCCAGGCTCCCGATGTTAATGTCGGCGCCGCCCGCTCCGCTCCGCAGACCCGCAGCCCGGAGGTGTTGCTCTCGACGGTCCAGCTCACCAGAGCTCCAGCGCGTCGATCCATCGCGGCGACCCAGGCAAGGCATCGCCCGCTCCGCTCCGCGATGGCGCTCCAGCGCTGTGCCACCACCGAAGCCGAGGTGCTGGGCGATCCCCACCAGGAAACGGCGCTCCAAGCCCGCTGGTAGGCCACGAGGACGGGTCGACGGGCAGCCCAGAGAAAAAGCTGCCTCACCGACACATTAAACGGACGGCCGCTAGTTAGCAGCCGTTCCCCAAGATGGCTCCTCCTCCTCCTGGGTAGGAGGAGGAGCCATAGACATCTATGCCTTGACGTTTCATTTACTCTTATAAATAATTGTTAAATGTTGTGCAAGTACTTACCTTCACATAGGTATGTAGCTCCAGATTTTAACCACCCTCTGGTTTAATGAGTCCCTCTTGCCCTTCCCATTATATCTCCTTCCTCTGACCTTAAATCTGCTATGGGGTGAAGGTTCTTACCATCTATCCCAAGGGCGGCACAGTGATGCAGCGGTAGAGTTGCTGTCCTACAGTGCCAGAAACCTGGGTTCAATCCTGACTTTGGGTGTTGTCTGTACAGAGTTGGTACATTCTCCGTGTGGCCGTGTGGGTTCTATCCAAGTGCTCTGATTTCCTCCCACATTCCAAAGATGTGCAGGATTGTAGGTTAATTGGCTTCTGTAAATTGTCCCTAGTGTGAAGTATAGAATTAGTGTACGGGTGATTGCTGGTCGGCACAGACTCGGTGGGCTGTTTCCAAGATGCATCTCTAAACTAAACTGAGCCCCATCTATACCCCCTGAATACCTCAATTAGGTCATCCCTCACCCTTCTCAAATACAAAGAAGACAAATCCAACCTTCCCAGTCTCTCCTCTGGACTGAAATGCTCCATCTCATGTAACTTCCTAATTAATCTTCTCTGCGCCCTCTCCAATGCCGTCATATCCTTCCTGTTGTATGGTGACCAAAACAACACACAGTACTCTTGCTGTAGTCCTAATCAGTGCTTTAAATGGTTGAACCATAACTTCCTTACATTTACACTATGTCTAATGCCAAATAAAGGCATGTATTTTGTATGCCTCCTAATTCTTTTTAATTTTCAATTGTTACAATTTCTATGAAGTGCCTTTGCTAAATCACAGGAGTGATATCAAGAGAATTTCTTGTTATTGATAAAACAGCTTGTACACAAATTGCTCGGTAGCAGAAGGACATCTCAATTGGACTATTTACTGGCGTTTCAGCCAAGTTGTTTATTTTAAGTCAGGGACATCAGGCTCGGAGACGGGTGCCAATAGACATCACCCATGCCAGGTGATATTTCAGCAAGCAGATGAAGTGCCAAGGACAATTGTGCCAAGGGGCACTGATGGGCAGGAGTTGTTTTTTTTTTTTTTAATGTGTTACAGGTGCCAGCATTGTATTCAGAACAGGTTTATCTTACTCGTTCCAAGAATAATGGCAGCTTAAAACGCTCTGATATCTTGATGTAGCCCTTGATGAAGACTAAAAAGCAATATCCCGATGGCAGCAACATTTCAATTATACTTTTGGGTACATATTTATTACGAGTTTTGTATTTTTTTTTCTAACCATAGGAGTAATCAGATATTTGAGAATGATATTTTTTCAGATAACTATTTCAGCATGCCTATGTGCTCTTGTGTGAAGATGATTAGAATTAACCAGTTAGCAATTATCATTTTTGTAATGTGAAATGAATGTATCTGTTGTTTATCTTAGAACCAATTGTAAACCAGAACACATTTTTGATATATAACTGTGAGTGTATTGAAGCCCACATTTACAGCATTTCTCTGTAAAATGAAAGCTCAACCAGGAGCCTAATTAATATTTACTTTATTCTGTACTAGACAGCTTCTTTGATGTAGAATAATTCTATTCACCACAACAGGCAGCAACTTTCCTTGTTTGCTCTGTGTGTACTTTCCGTGCCTTTGTCTTTTTTACCCTTGAAGACTTTGCCTTCCCTACACTGTTCTATTGTTTCACACTGATGCTGTGACTTTCAGAGAAAAATCAATCAATGGTTCACATAATATGCGTTCTCTCCTCCTGCCAATCATTTATCTCACATGTAAGAGCAGCTGTTAAACAAGATTGTTATTGGATCCCGCGTAAGGTCAATAACTGAGGAGGAAAATGAGAAGTGTATTCCATTTCTTTATATATCAATCATTATGTTTGTTCCTCCGGAACTATCAAATATGATGGCATGGGATTTATCAATCATTTGTAATGTATTATTTGCTTACTTAAAAGGAAACCATATTCTCGAGGTGATGTTTTAAACTGTTGCTCAGGAAAAATAAGTTGCAGAGAACAAAATTCTCAATCTTTTGATGTAGTAAACCCAACAAATAAAAAATCGTCTGGTTTTGCTCATTATTACCATGTTTTGCAATGTCTATTTAAGTCAATTTTCAACATAAGCTACAGCTTTTGTCCCTTGTATTTATGTCACTGCCTCCCTTCTCTGCTCTCGATCAGGTGGATAATAGGAACACTTATGTCATTCTGTTGTGTATAACATCATGAGGGGATGAGAAAGGATGAACAAATGTAACATGGGTTGTGAAGATGGTTGCTAAAAATTGCAAGCAAGATCTTGATCGATTGGGCAGATGGGCTGAGGAATTGTCTATATAAATTAGAGAAATGTGAGGTGTTGTATTTTGGGAAGTCTAACACAGGCAGGACCTACACAGTGAATAGTAGGGCTTTGGGGAGTGTTGTTGAGCAGGGGGATCTTGAAGTGCAGGTACATCGTTCCTCGAAAGTGTCATCACAAGTAGATAGGCTGGTCAAAAAGGCTTTCAGCACATTGGCCTTCATCAGTCAGAGTATTAAGAACAGAAGTCATCTTGCAGTGATAAAAGACATTCGTGAGGCCACATTTTGAGTATTGTGTTCAGTTTTGGGTGCCATGTTACAGGAAAGATGATGTCAAGCTGGAAAGGGTACAGAGAAGATGTTACCAGGATTCGAGGGCCTGTGCTATAAGGAGAGGTTGAGCAGTCTAGGACTCTTTTCCTTGGAATGCAGGAGGATGAGAGGTGATCTTATAGAGATGTACAAAATCATGCGAGGAATAGATCAGGTAAATGCAGTCTCTTGCCCAGAGTAGGGGAATTGAGAATTGATCATTGGTTCATGGAGAGATGGGCTGCATTGGTCTAAGGCAATGGTTCACCACTTTATCAAAGGCAGTCTAAGGACAGTGACCAAAAAAACCACCAAATAATTGAATAAATACACAAAGATAGTGCAGGTAATAGCTGAAATCAAAACAGGAAATCCGAAGTAAAAGATTGGCCAACATCATGATGAATGGAGGAGCAAAGAACCAGGCAGTCTACAGCTCTTATGTTCTTATGAGGCAAGTTTCAGCTGGAATATTTAACCAACCACATCTACAAAAAAAATAAAAAAAATTCCTGTGGTCCGATTATGAAAAGTTGAATGCTTTCTCTTGTTTACCAGCCACTATTTCTTTAATCAATATCATCGAAGAACAGATTGTCGTATTACAATGATGAAATTGGTAACAATTCAAGACTACTTCATTTCCTGTAAAAACTCTTTGGAATGTTCAAAGTTCCATAGATAGGAACACTAGTATTATTAGACATTGAAAACCGATTCAGGGGAAGGAAAATTTAAGAAGAGTTCCATAACCTCGGGGAAGTGAGAGTGAGAAAGACAAACCAGCTTCAGAACAAAATCAAAATGTAAGCAGGTGAGGTGGTGTAGAAGCCATTTAGCCTGATAACATTTGAGCAGGGGTCTGGGAATTGATTCATAAGGCTGACATAGGGATGCAGTAAGAATTGGGTAATGTTCACAATACGCAGGCATTAATATATCAACCATCATACAGATACTTTTTGACTTAATACATGCCATTGACTGTCAATTGAGAAGATCCCTTTGACAGCCTGCAGAAATTCATTTTCATCTTACTTTTGCTTCATGGTGGAAGGCAAGCTGCAATGATAACCAAGTTCATGATACACCAGATCTTAATGTGTAGACTGCTGTCAAACAAGTCTGCATGGCTCTACCAACATTTTTTTATCATTTCTCATTGCAAAAATACAGCCAAATACCTCCAAAATGTTTCTTTCTTGTATGGAAATAACCTAGAGGAGAAATGGGAAACTATTGAATCCACACCACTTCTACTCCTGAACCAAGGTTCTCCAACTTCAATCACCTGGATGCCGTATGCAGACATTGCTTGCAGGAGTACACATTTGGAGACCAAACTTTAAATCATCACCAACTTGTTCAGTAATACAGCATGAAAACAGACTCTTCAAGCCCATCGAGTCCACATTGACCATCTGCCACCTATTTCTCACAATGCTATCTTAATCCATGTGGGCGGCAAGGATGCACAGCGGTAGTGTTGTTGCCTTACAGCACTTGCAGCACCGGAGAACCGGGTTAAATCTGGTTGGATGTTCTACCCATGACCGCATGGGTTTTCTCTGAGATCTTTGGTTTCCTCCTACACTCTAGAGAAGTACAGGTTTGTAGATCAATTTGCTTGAAATATTGGATTAATTGGCTTGGTACAAGTGTAAATTGTCCCTAGTGTGTGTAGGATGGTGTTGGTGTGCAGTGATCGCGAGTCAGTGTGGACTCGGTGGGCCAAAGGGCCTATTACCACGCAGTCTCTAAACTGAATTAAACTAAACCCAGATTTTTTTTTCTCCCCACATTCATTGAAGGCCCATACATCTAACATCAATGGTAGGAGTATGCTGGAATTTATAAGAAGAGATATATCAATACATTGAGCAGTTGATATCGATTTATGAAAGGCAATTCACATTAAACTTTTCTGTTAGGGTTGCTGAAGGTGTGCATTTGTTGAGTAGATGAGATGCATAATTAGTAACTGGCGCATTTGGAATTTTAGAACACTTAATAAGGTTGCAATGTCTCAACAAATGTGGATAATATTGGAACAGATGGATTTGACGCAATGAACTTGCGTGAATTAATGAAGTTAAAGCAAGGAGCCACAAATGAATCCTCCTTAAATTGACAAGCAGCGACTAGTACTTCGGCTTCAAAAATTTATGATCAATGGCCTGAATAAAATCTGTACACCGTTTCAGATGCACTGAAAGCATCCACTTAGGATGCATCACACAGTGGTTTGGATACTGCTCTGCACAAGACTGCAAAAAAATCTGCAGAATGTTGAGGACAGCCCAGCCCAACATGTGAACCAGCACCCACCATCACCCCCTACCCTCTCAATCAACTCAATTTACATTTCCTGCTGCATGAGGAAAGTAGGCAACATTGTCCAGGATCACTCACACCCATCATTTCCTCTTTTCCCCTCTCCCATAGCACTGAATATACAAATGCTTGAAAGTGTACTTCCAGATCAGCTTCTTTCTGGCTGTTTTCAGACTACTGAACAGGCTTCAGAGTTTAAGGATGTATTCATTCCTTATCTATCTCACTGCAACACCTGCACTTTCCTTTTGATCAGCACTTTCGTTTAGCTGTTTCCTTTCTTTTTTTTATGCACTCTGCACTGTACTCATGCATGGTTTGATTGTATTCATGGTATGATTTACCTGGATAGCACAAAACAGTTAACACAACTGTAATAAACTAACATCATTTTTTCAATTGTAAGAATACCTTGGATTGAAGCATCTGTATCTGCATGGAATGTGACAATTACCATTTTCAGCCTTTACTATTTGGAGAATCCTATCTCATCCTGAGTTCAAACAAAAAAAAGGATGTTTGCGATCATGGATATTCAAGAAGTGAACCTATGAGTGAGAACAAAGAGCTGAGAAATCGGTATATTTTTCCACATTCTGATTCAGCAAGCCAGTGATTCAGGTTTAGTCCTCAATTTAATCTCAATCAGTGCCAAACTAAGTGCAATTATTTGGAGTAGGATCAATGATTTAGTGCGACTTGGCTGGGGAAGATCCGAGCAGGATTCCACAACTTCTGTGCAATGAACATTGGGGAAAAGTGTGCACTTAAAATCAGTTGAGAATTTAATTTACTATGGCACTTAGATGTAATATTATCTATAGCACTCACTGTTTAGGTCATCAGTTGAAGCCATTTTTCCAAGGAACCCATTTTAACCAAATAGCTCCACACCCAATAACAAGCTATTGGATCTGCAGACATGGCATTTAAAGCAGATAGCATTTATTTTTAAATCCCCAAATTACCCCGACAGTCACAACATTGTTTTAAATTGAGTTTTGGTTCCAACTTAACACTTTTTTATGACAAGACATTGCTACCGCAAATGCAACTTGACATTCCTGGTGAGGAAAGATTAATGCACTTGAATACTTGTGCAATATTCCTTAGCAGCACAAGCTGTAATTGGCATAGTGGGAAATATAGTTCACAAATGTCAAAAAAATGTTCAAACAGGACTAAAGTTGACTCAAGAGAATAGGAAAGGTCGATGAGGAAAGTTTTAAAAAAATTGGCCTAAATTGCAAGGACTTTAAGACTTTGGAATCTGGTTTTGAATCCAGATCAATGTATGTACATTTTCATTTATATTTTAGTGTATCACAATGCATGTTAAAATCGTGCAATACAACAACTATAGAAATTTGAGGGGCTATTTATCAGATACCAAAATCTATTCAAAAGGAGAAAGAAAACAGTAAATGTTGAGAGTTTTCTATACTGCTACAGGCACATGAACTGCAGTTAAAAGGAATGGAATTTCCAGCCTCCCTATATTCGCCTGATGCAAAGGGAATCTATTCGCCAGATATAAAGGGAATCCAGATCAACCCTCTGTACGGCATTGCCATTGAGCCCAGCAGCAGAGTCTCGGCTCTATGGCAGACAGACTGTGGCAATGGCACCTGATCTCCATTTCATCTCGGGACTTTCACCTTTCTTTGTGCATGCGTGTAGGTCCAAGAAAAACAGATGTGAATGGTTGAGAGGTGGCATTCCCCTTGGACTGTAGATGATCACTCAGCATGATTCAAGTCCATCTTTTTAAAGTTCAACACAATCAGTAACATCAGCAAATGTGGATCTTTTGCTATTAAGGTACCTCAGACATCTTTCATTGCAGCCAAGGTGGGTTAAGTGTCAGATGCTAATTACAAATGATTACACAGTGCATAAATTCAAGTCATGACAAAAACAAGGTGCACTTTTGAAATTAGCTCGAAGCAAAATGCTATTTTATTGTCAATGTAAATGTGCAAAATAAGGCACTAATATGCTGACCTATAGTCAGATTAGCACCATGTAACTAACATGCTGTACCATCAATGATAACATTCTAATATAATGACAAACAATTCATTAAGTATTCCTATTATACATAGGTAAAATACTTGTAATTTACATAATTTACAGGTGAAAAATTTAAAATATTCAGTAAAAAAGTATAAAATAAAAAATATAGCAAATTCATCATACTTCAGAAGATAGTGCTCTCAAAATAAAAGCATACAATAACAATGCTTCCTCTTGGTCCATTAATCATCAGTTTATAGCGATCTACAATCTTTGAGATACAAATAATTCTTAGAAGAAATCACTTTTCTGGAAAACTGAAGCAACAGTTTTGCTGAGGTAGTTTAAGTCTTTCTTTGGTACAATAAATTTGAGAAGTGTAGTTCATGTTGATGGCATCTACGTTTTAACTCTGCAAGGCTGAAAAGTTGGAGTCCTACATTTATCAACATGTTCATAAGTACTATTGTGTTTCCCTGTGATGGAAGCAGAGAGACACTCCGATTCTGTGTCAACATCACAATCACTGTCCAATGTTCCTTGAGGAGTATGAAGAGTTAAAGACCGAGATGCAGCTGGCTGAACATAATCAGAGTAGGGATCCTGGTGTGTTCTCCACACTCGTTTTCCAAATGTCCCTGCCAATAAATTGCAAATGTTAAAAAGGGCAAAAACAGAACCAGATTATCCTATATAATTATGGAAATTTTCAAACTACCAATTGCATAATACAATTTCTAGATATCAGTTGGTTTCTCTACAAATAATCAAACTATATTTTTGCATACGATAGATAAAAATGAGTGAAAGTCTCAAGATAGAAATACAATGCAAAAATATGATTATGTATGCCTCAAATTCAAATAAGTCTGAACCCTGCTAAAATTTCTAGCCTAAACACAAGATTGTTTAACTTGAACAAGTTTAAAAACTTTACAGTTGATGTATTCTTTGACAATTAGAACACCATTAATAAACCCCATAATGCAACATATCCTTAAATCTTGAATATAATGAAGCTGTTCACTTTTGTAATATATCTCATGGAAGTGTGAATGCCTCAGTGGTTTCAAGTACGTTGCTTTTCAAAGAGTCATCCATGAACATACTATAAAGCTATCAAAGGATTAAGTTGCTGACATGCCCGTGTCCAGTAAAAGATGGAGCCATAAGATAAATTTTCCCTTCATGTCGTTAAGCAGAAAAGTTCTGTACATTTTTAATCCTGAACAAGAGTCAGGAAGATTCACTGAACCACAGAAGTCACAACGTTCTTTGAACACCACTCAAGTTTCCAGTTTCCATTTAAAAAAAAATCTGTCCCATTTACAATGCAATCTCGCTTCTCACAGAAAAAGCTGTGGCAAGAATCAACTGAAAAGCAGCCTGCTTTATATTATTAAAACAAATGAAACAACTTAAAGATCGAACTGCTTAATCATACAAATCTAAATCAGACTATTCCAAAGAGCATTTGAATGAAGCTCCGTCTGATTATTTGAGCAACCAATCCTCATGGCTTGCAGTTTGCCATGAATTTAACTAGATTGCTGCGGACATTATATTATCTTCAATTACTCCAAGGCATGAAACAAAATTTAACAAAGTGGCCAGATTTCATAATTATGCAGGCATGCAATAATGAATACAAAAGACAATAAAGTTGGTCAAAAATCAAGGGGGGGGGGGGGGGCAAAAACTATCGAATTATCAAATCAACTTAAGATATCATAAATGAGCTTCAGTACTTAACTACAATATTATTGCGGGGAATAAAACATTTTACTTGAGAAAACTGATGGCCAGAAAAGGAGCACAACAAACAATATAATAAAACATTCAGGATTGTTCAATCTTTTGCTCCTACATATTGCAATAATTTTAGCGTAACATTGAAAAAAATACCTACCACCATACATATTGTGGGTTGCTGTTAATCTTTCTGGATTCCCGTTTGAAACTGGTATGTCAACAGCAGTCGCTATGTGCGGAGTTTGAACAGGATTGAATAAGTTTGAATTTGGGAGTTGCGTTATTTTTTTTGCAACAGCTTGGTCAAAGTAGTCTTCTGGGGGCACTTGAATGAACTGAGAGTACCCTTTCTTCTTTGAATAGATGCTATCATTGTAGGCACCAGCACAAACTGCCATCTGGTCAGAACTATCATCTGGTTTGAATAACAAATATTACAGTCAGAAAATGCGAGATTGCAATGGTCAACAAATCAATAGAATCGACCAAGTACTCACTTAAGTGATCAGCTCCATTTGCCTTTAAAAGATTACGAGACTATCTCCAGCTGTTACCTCAGATTTATTAAATAGTCATGAAAACCTAAGATAGGTGCACTGGGAGTGGATGAATGAAAGTTGAGAGTGTATGTGGACAGCCGGGTTTTGGATGACTAAATTGTGTGGAACATATGGGAAAGCTAAGAGTTACATTTAAAGGTAACAATCACCAAAAAGGGGTTCAGCAGTTAAGCTAAAGTGGAGTGGAGTTAATAGTTCTCTGGAAGTGGGTACATGCAGTCTGGGTAATGATGTGCATAGTTGGAAAATCTTGGAATTTGTAATTGCACAGAATGTTGGGATTGCACAGAAACAGGCTCTTCCCATTCATGGTGACCATTACACACCTGTCTTTACTAACCCCATTTACAAGTCCTTGGGACATAGCGTGCGATGTCTCAGTGATTCAAATGCTCATACCATACATGTTACAAATATTAGGCTCTACCAACTTCTGAGGCAGTGCTCCCGATTGCAACCACTCTCAGTGAAACAAATCTTTCTTGGTTCCACTCTAACCCTCACACTCCGCACCTTAAACCAGAACCCTCTGGTCTAAGGCACTTCTACCATGTAGAATTTGACATGACATCAAGGTCACTAAACCACGTTCAGACTTTAATTGCCAAAAAGAGGGCAGCACAGTGGCCTAGCAGTAGAGCTACTGTCTTACAGTGCCAGAAACACAGGTTAGATCCGGAGTACAGGTGCTTGCCTGTAAGTAGTTTGTAAGTTCTCCCCATGACCTGCGTGGGTTTTTTCCTGAGATGTTCGGTTTCCTCCCACACTCCAAAGACGTACAGGGTTGTAGGTTAATAGGCTTGGTGTAAATGTAAAAATTGTCACTAGTGTGCCTAGAGTAGTGTTAATGTGTGGGGATCGCTGGTCGTTGTGGACTCGGTGGGCCAAAGGGCCTGTTTCTATGCTGAATATCTAAACTAAAGAGGTATGATATTGGTGTCAGGGAAAGATTTGAAATAAGGACCAAAGTTTTTGCTCATCTTGTATTGATGATGGGCATGCAGTCCAATTGAGACAGCAGATGGGTGAACAGAGGCATGGTAAAACTGGATATTGACAGCTCGTTTAAGGAAAATGGCATTGTGCTTTGGGGGGACATTGCTGCAGTATAACATGCGGATGAGATGCCCTCAACAATAGATCCTTGGGTATGATTGGGCAGTATAAAAAACTGTTACAGATGATTATTTTTTGTAATACCAGTGCATATAAGAAAAAGTTACGTGCAACCTTATCTAGTTGGGTGATGATATCAAGTTTTAGGAAGACTATATGGCCCCATAGCAGAAGAGTCCGCATCATGGGGCTGGAAACTGGAAGTATCCCGAGCTAATTCTGCGATCACCATCATCTATTGCGACAAGTGATGGCTTCCACTGATTGTCGCCGGAAGCTTGCGTCCTTTTCAGGACGGATGATGACAGCGAGGTCAACATTTGCAACAAGATGGACACCAAGAACAAAACATTCAGCAATGGCAAAGGGTGGAGAAAGAATATGAGAAAAGCTTTCATCTTTGTCACAATCATACCTGATGTCACTTATGACAAACAAGAGACATTATGATCCTGGGTTAAGGCAGTAATCTATTTGGAAGTATTCAAATGATTAATTCTAGGAAAGATTGGCAAGGAGTTAGGCCTTTGTATGAAGGCCTGATTAAGATGTTGATAAGTCAGCAATAACATTTTTCACCGAAAGAGTACTGAAGAAACAAAAGTATTTGCAGGCGCAAAAAAAAGGGCCAAATAAATTTTTGAGTGTTGGTTTAGGAAACCTTTACGATCACCATTCTAAGATTACAATCATTTGGATTTAGTTATGCCCAGGCTAATATCCTATACAAATTACTTGCATCTGTTTTCCATCAGCTACTTCAGTAAACATTTGAATTCCAAAACGACTGCCGCAACTGCCAAATTCTTATTTACAGCATTGAATTTCTAGGTAATGTGAAACAAATCTGCATGATAAATTCAAAATTAGAGAAAATTATTCAAATTCCTGAACTAAAATTGTTTGAAATGGCAAGTGGAAAATATGAGTGTTACGGCATTAGTCAACTATCAGCACCATAGTGTGTGCTAGGACTATCACAGTTGCTGCGACCACTATGCCAATTGCAACCATGGTTTCCGGCACTGCACATAACCTTTTCTTTAATTCCACTCAATTATATTATTGTCCCGACACAAACTCAGAAAATAATGGGGATTTTTCTTTATTATAGAATTCTTCGGGTCATCAGCTGTCGAGGTCTTCCTTGGCCAGTCAGTCCCTTTGCGATTAGTAAGCTCACCAGTGCTCTCTTTCTTCTTAATGATGTTCCAAACAGTTAATTTTGGTAAACCTAAGTTTTATTCTTGTTTCTCAGTCTCATAATGGCTTTTCTGACTTTCATTGGGACAACTTTGGTCCTCATGTTGATAAACAGCAATAAAAGTTTCCAAAGGTGATGGAAAGACTGGAGGAAAGACCAAGTGCTGAGAGGTCTCTTATACCTATGTATAAACAGCTGTAATTTCTACATGGTGAAAACAAAATGTATAAAAATACCCTTTAATAAAATCTGACAATGTGCACTTTACCCACATGTGATTTTTTTCTATTACAATCTCAAATTGTGGAGTACAAGGGCAAATAAATAAATGCTGGGTCTTCGTCCCAAACATTATGGAGGGCACTGTGACTTGATCTTACCTTGATGGCTGATTATGTCCAGTGTTTCAGCATCATACACAATTCCTCCAACGTACATCGAGGCTGCACGGTCAGTGTTGTGAAAAACCAGAGGATCAGATATGCCTTCTATGTCAGTATCACTTCCATTGTCAATGTGACAAAGATCTTTAAGAAAACAGAGACACTTTAATCACACTGATCTATACAAATATTTCAATTTCCCCAAAGTACAATTTTCTGTACATTATCCTTAGAAACTGCTTATAATACTATTGTTTATTGCTAGGGGTAATTTAAAAAAAAAATTATTCATAGAGTTCGGGATCACAGTCCAGCAGAACATGTATTACCCATCCTTAATTATTTTGAGAAAATAGTGTGCCAATTTCAAGAATCAGTAAAAATACTCGTGATACTGATGGCATAATTCTAGAATTTAGTAGCAATTTGGTGAAAGAACAGCAATATATTTCCAACTTGGCATGGTGCAAAATTTGGAATAAGCAGGTGCAGATGGCAATATTGTGATGTGCTTTAAGTCTTTCCCTCCTTGGTGGCAGTGGTCAGTGGTTTGAGAGGTGCTGAAGCAAATAGCAAAGCCGCCAAGTTTTGCCAGAGCATTTCAGTATTATAGTACCTGAAAATCAGTATTTTGCTGAGGAAATCAGTATTTTTACGCGGTGCCATTTTGGTGAAAAGAAAATTCTTTATTTTTTATTTTTTAATGTGCGGCCATACCCATGTAAGAGTACAAGCATGCATAGCTTTGCTACCAATTGACATGTCTTCTACGCACCTTACTTGACAGTGCATTCATTGTCATCTCTTTGTATACTGCTGTTTGATGGCTGCTTCCTGCTTTTAGCACCAGATGATGTAGAAGCAATTTTGGAAGCCTCCCTCTCCCTCCCTCCTTCCTCTTTCCCTCCCTCTCCCTCCCACTTTTCCTCCCTATCTCCTTCCTTTTTTTCTCCCTCCCTCTTATTCCCTCCCACTCCCTCTCCCTCTGTACTTTCCCGATCAGTCTGTGACCCATAGCGCTGTGTAAAGCCCATAGCACTCCAGCCAGTAGCGCTATATTTAGAACCCATAGAGCTGCAGCCGACAGCGCTTTGTTTAAATTCCCACGCGCTAAACTGACAGCGCTGTTTAAACCCCGAGCTGGACAGGCAGATCAAAGTTTACCAAAATAGTTATCCAGATCTTTAAATTTAAAATACTAATAGATTTAATCTGCTATAATTTTTGTAGGCACAGTATGACATTTTATATTCTTGCATTTTTTAAGCATCAAGTCCGGCCAATTTAAAAAAAATCCGTATTTAACGCAAAATCATACATCCGTATTCTTATCGCATTTCCATACAAAATATGGAAAATCCGTACTACTTGGCAGCTCTGAAATAGCTGCAATGTATTTTGTAGAGAATGCAGTACTGAGCTCAGGTGGGGAAGGGAACAAATGCTCAGGTTGGGTACCAGTCAAATGGGATGATTTGTCCTGGATACAATTGGGCTGAGGTGTTGGAATTGAATTTGACCGGGAAAGTGGTGAATGTGGCATAATGTTAGTGAATGTTGAGAAGATTCAGGGGATTTGGAGTTAGGTCACCTGATACAGGACATCCCACCTCTGATATGCTCGCATAGCCAATATAGTCGACTTCAATGGTGGACCACACTCCTCCTCCTCCTCCCCCCCCCCCCCCCCCCCTGTAGTTTCTTGTTCCCACGTGGAGTGGAATTAAGCTAGTTGGAGACTGCTTTCCATGATATGCAAATTTCAGAAAGTGGAGACTGATCCATTCATCACTTCTGACTGATTGCATTTACAAATGTTTCAGGTTTGTCCTCAACCTTTCTATGCTAAGTGCTGCTACTGTGCAAAATCAGAAATGTTATTCGAGCTTCCTTCCCCTGTTGATAGATGTAGTAAGCTGCGCAGATGCATTTGACCTGCCGGTTATGAGATTGTTTACCTCTGACTATTGAATGTTTTAATGTTGATTGCTAGTTAGCACACACTACCCTGTTTAACCACCCTGATACTGCAAAGTTAAGCACACTCAACTATACTTGTGCTTTTGAACTGTCATTGATTTGCTATTAGTAAGACCAGGTCTTGAAAGTCCAGGTTGTGGAAACACATTTCTACTACTGCTTTGTCCATAGTACATTAGATGCCCAAGTTTTGAATTGTTCCCAGTTAATGCATTTGTACTAAACACAAAATGCTGCAGTAACTCAACAGGACAGGCAGCATCTCTGGAGAGAAGGAATGGGTGAGGTCGAGATCCTTCTTCATACTCTTTAAAAAAAAAAAAAGATTATTTGGATAGCTGCAGAGTGAGAGGAGGGCTGTACGTTCAGATGGGGTGAAGTTAGAGTAGGTAAAGTAATTGGAAAAGTTGAGACTGTTTATGTCACACCGGCAGTTCAAAATATATAAAGGTCTAAAGAGGGTAGAAGGCCGCCCGGTGGAATCCAAGAGGGAGACTGGTGGAGCATCTGAAGTTCCTTCCTACACAATGCAATTATAATGTTATACAGCAAGATTGGAAAGGGATGTGGTGAAGGTTGGGGAGTGTTGGTGATGAGGGAGGCCATTTGCTCACCATGAAACCAGAACCATGTCTACAAATTGCGCAGTGGTCAGTTCTATTAATTCTTTCACAGACAGATTCACCCACATCTAGATTGATGGTGTCAATTTGTTTAACCCAAGTGTTCGTTCACTCACTACCTGACACAAACCCAATCTGGCAGCCAGACTCAACATCACCATTGAGTAAGTTGACTATTAAACCACTTGGTAATTGATGTTGATGTCTCCCACCCAGAGTATACCTTGTGCATGCACTACTTTCAAATGATTCAATACGTTGCACAACTGGAGTACCAATTCATCAATTGAAAATATTGGCAAATAAGGAGCATTTTCTTTCCATGTTTAACCAAAAGCCATGAGACATCATGAGGTCTGGATTAAATGTTGAGAACTTCCAGATCCCTTCAATTTGGAAGTCCTGCCAACGCAGGTGGAACATACCCAGGGATTGGAATGGAGGACTGACATGTTGTCTGTTCACTATGATTTTGCAAGTGTGACGATGCCAGAATGTTACTTGATAAGGCTGCGGGACAGCTCACAATCAGCCCCCAGATGTTTGAGAGGGACTCTGCTTGGTTGATTATGATTGAACTTGGTGCCTGGATCAATGCGGAATAGCCAATTAATATTATTTTTGTGGTGACTTTTTATTAGTCACACTGCCACCTATGCCTTTGAGAGCTTAAAAATTAACATTAATAAACTCAGAATATAATAATTTTGACTGTGGTTTAGTTGGCAACCTGGACTGTTACGTTCACAGACTATCAAGAACCAGAGCATGCATGCACATTAACATTGAAAATGAAGGGATTTTCACAGGCAGATTTCTTTTTTCTCCAAAACTCACCATCGCTTCCTCTGTGTTGAAGCAAATATCCATTCATAGAACCTGTCATAAGCTGATGGTGACTTCCAGCTTCGGATCGCCCATAGCCTTCCTGATGATCTGACAGTGTTCCCTGGGATGACAAGTAGCTTGAGATATCTGCAGGCAAGTTAGTCTCATCTGAGAAACAACAAGAACAACTTTAACATCTGATCAAATTATTAATTCATAACTAAAATAGCATATTAAGAAGTTACTCAAATAAAATGCCTTAAAGTTGCTTTCGTTCCTCTCAGAACACCAAAAAGTTTCATTTTGCAAAATGTTGCCAATTTCTGAAGGGAAGTTACTTTGTACATCCAATTCTGATTTACTGTTCACAATTTTAATTTCTGTAGCCCTACTTTTGCATTAACCTTGCTAATTAACTTTGAAAAACATTCTTAACATTTTAAAATTGACACAAGTCTATAACTAATTAAACATTTTTTTTCAGTTAAAAAAAATATTACACATTCAAGATTCACTGCACAACTTGTCTACATTATGCCGCACCAAACTCTGGATACACAAGGTCCCACGGGCAAAGTGCTAGCACCTGCCTTAGGTTAGTTAAGCTCAGAGGAGAACCATGGGGACAACATAAAGCCTTCAGGACTCTAGTCATAGGAGTTGGTGATAATGTTTGGGAGTGGGTTGTTGTTTCTTCCACATCAACACAATTGAACAGGAGTCACAAATCAAAAGTAGGACCACAGACAGTGGCTTTTCACATAGCCTAACAAAAGAGGATGGTCACAGCTATCAAGTATGGGGGAAACAAGGATTAAAAAAAGCAAAAGATGACGACTCCAGTGATACATTAGAGAATAGCAAACTACAACTATGATTTTAATTGAAAATGTTCATAAATATTTCAATTTCAAAAACCCAAAGTAAATATTTCTCAGAGACACAAGTGTCTGCAGTTGCTGCAACCTTGAGCAAAAAAGATTGGAGGAACTCAACGGGAGAAATAACTGAAGGCAAACATTTTGGGTCATGACATCTTCCAAATCTATCTTTTACAATAATAAAGTGTGCTTTAAAGGAACAATTATGCCAAATGAATCAATATACCTTTATCTCATGAATAAATGCAGAAAAGTTGTCTGTTTTTAAAATGCTAGCGAGTCAAACTGAAAATGAGAATATAGGTGCAAATGATGAATTAACCACCCTGGGAGCAGTTTTTTTTTGGGGGGGGGGGGGGGGGGGATTCTAACGAAAGGAAACAAAACATTGATAGGAAAAAATATACCAGTTCCCTCGATAGCTCAGCAATATAATCCAGCAAATAGTTAAGGTATACGTGTCAAAATCTTAGCTTGATCGCTGATCCATGCAGGCCTTAATGATTTCAGTAGGAATAACAAGGGAACACAACCAGTCCTTGGAGGGGTAAAGATCAGCTCGGATTCTCATTTTCAGCTGTTGACTAGTGGCTCATTAAATATTCATGTCTGAGCTTGAAATTAAGACGCAACTAAATCAGATTGTAATACTTCCTGCAGTTGAACAACATGACAGTACTTAAATGTCAGACCCCTGTAATAAACAATCACTTTCCCTTTCGTAGCCATGTAATCACACAAGCTGAAGGCACATTTTACCTTCAATATAAAAAAATGCATTGACTGCACAGTAATGAGGATATACAAAAATAATGTATTTATAAATACCAAAGACCAATATTTTAAGTTAAACAAAAAAATATTTGCTCTATTTTCTAATGGCACAACATTCTATCATGTCTGAACAGGAGGAAGAGCAGAAAACCGTTTAAAAAAAATTCAAATTGCATAGTGCATTACTCTCATTTCTATCTCCTACAGGTTTATGTTTAAATTTCACACCTGTGTTTGTCACGCTGCAGTCCTCACTCTTCCTTCTTGTGTGGTAAATAATGACTACCCAAACCAAAGATGTGCCAACCACACAACAGACCACTGCTATGATTACAATTCCAATGGTAGACCATCCATCCTCTTCAAATGATGTAGCACCTTGTGCAGAGTCACAGTTTGGTGTAGGTAGGACAGTAAGACGAATGTGTCCCCGCTCAGTTCCAAGGGTATTCGACATTTCACACGTGTACTTCCCAGCATCATCCAGGTTGCTGTCTACAATAATCAACAGTTGATTTCCAGCAGCAAAGAAGTGTCTTTCAGTTACTGATAAAGGACTGTCGTCTTTTGTCCAGTTCAGTTTTGGAGGTGGACTCCCAGCTGCTATGCACTGTAGAACTGCAGTTTCACCTTTCGCCACCATTTTATCGACAAGAGGACGCACAAATGAAGGTGTTTCTGGATTAAAAGTAGTCTGAGATTAAAAGTTTTATATAGATATCTATATATTCATATTTTTACCTTCAAAATTATTAAAAATGCATCAATCACATATTAATAAGGATTACACACGATACCCCAAAAAATTCTATCCCAAGTCCAACATTAAGTAAAACAAAAAAAATTTGCTCCATTTTTAAATGGCACAAAACTATGTATTTCTTTAAATTTCTTATCTGCTCAGTCAAATGACAAGCTCATACATGTACTCACCTAATACAGTTAGCGTTGAATTGGCTGAAATAGCTCCAGCACTATTTTGTGCAGTACAGCTATAAATTCCAATGTCCTCCACTTTGACATCTACAATAAAAAAGACATCATCTTCTGGCATAACATGCATCCTTCTCTCTCGTGCAGCGGGGAAGTCAGTGCCACCGTCTTTTTGCCATGCTATCTGTGGTGTAGGATGCCCAATGGCAGCGCATTCTAAACGGGCCATTGCTCCTGCTCGAATAGTGAGGTCTGTGGGTGACTTTGTAAATGATGGTAACACTGCAAAGGGCAACAAAAGCAAAATATTAAATACATTGTCTTTATGTCTGTTGTACACATTAATTCTCCAAATAACCATGACATTTAATTCTCAACTACAAATAGATTTATGAAATGGCAGGCTTTGGAAACATACATTTCATAAGGATAAAGACAGGTAATTACATTTTGAAAGGCAGGTAATGGAATTCTCAGAACTGCAATAAATGGATTTCTCAAGAATTCATTCTGAATAACCGGTTCTTGGGTATAAGCATGGCATTTTTTTATTGATGGCTTTTAACATGTTTAAATGTCTATTCTATCCAAGCCATTGGCATATTTATAGATTGCCATCAGATGACTAAGTGACTACCATGTTCATCATTAGCTGGGATATTTAACCTTTTGAACGTCACCCCTGATTAGAAACATCCCAAACAACTAAATTACCAAAATATACTTGCAGCTCAATACGTACTATTCACAGTCAGTTTGGCTTTGTTGGAGTAGGATGAACCAAAGTGGTTGGAAATCACGCACTGGTATTTTCCTTCACTGCTGAAATTTACATGTCGAAGACGCAAGATGGTAGTATATTCCATTACTTCACCACCTTGAGAACGAAGATGGGCATAGTTCTCAATCTCAGCTTCATGAAGCACCTCATTATCTTTCTTCCAGGCAAATGTCATTGGAGAATCGCTGCTGCTGGCTGCTGAGCAGATGAAGCTCACATTCGAATGCTTTACAGCTGCTTGTGTTTCAGGCTGTTCCATTATCTCAGGTTTGGGAAAGTCATCTGCAAGGAATCATTTTTCATTAATTTTAAATTCAGCAAAAAAAAAAAATGTACATCAGAAATAATATTGATGGACTTTTTGCAATGGATTAATAAAACACTTTAAAATTATTCATTTTTATCACCTTTATTTAAACAATTGAAAATGTAACATCGTTTAAACAAAAATTCATATCTCACCACATACAAACTCTTCTGGTTTAGTAGCAAATATACTTCTTCCCTTCAGCCACTGGGGATGGGCACAACTTGCATTAATGAAAGACTGAAATCCATTATCAATTGCCCACTGGTGCAGCCACTTCAGCTGACAATCACAAAGGAGGCTTGAAGTATTCAAGTACCTGAGAAACAAGTGCTCACAATTATCCAGCTGGAATAAGATGAAAAGTAAAAGAAAATCATATTGCCTGAATCTGAACTACAGAAACAGGATTTGAGATGTTTTTGTTAAGATGCAAGAGAACTCCAAAATAAAGTTACAGACACTTCACATGATATAATATCCACAATGATCTCACTTACAATTCATGAAGTTTCTTCATCTGAGAAAAGGTGTTGCTCTGGACAGACATAATCGCGTTATTACTCAGATCCCTAAAAAAATAAAAAGTACACTAATTAAAAATAACATCATCCACATGTTTCCACCAACTTTAAAAATATCAAAATTTGTAGATATTAATTCAAGGACTTACAACTTTGCCCAATTTGAAATATTGTATGAAAATTATTAGTTCACTTAAAAGGGCACTATTTATTTTTTAATAGCCAAATAGATTTTGGAGGTGCTGGCTCGAAGGGCCAAACGGCCTCCTCCTGCACCTATTTTCTATGTTCTATGTATTTACGAAGGGCACCAGTATTTTTTAATTGCCAAATAGATTTACGAGGGTGTTGCCATGAGCTGGTGTCCTGCGCTAGAGAGAAGTTGGGCAGTCTAGGACTTTATTCATTAGAGCACAAGGGGGCTGAAGGGCGATCTTACACAAGTGCATAAAATGAAGACAGGAATAGATAAAGTGAATGCGTAAAGTAATTTTCCCAGGATAGGGGAATCAAAATCTAGAGGGCAGAGGTTTAAGATGATAGGGGGAAAGTTTAACAGGAACCAAAGGGGCAGCTATTTTGCAAACCATGTCAGATATACAAAACAAACTGCCAGAAAGTTGTTGAGGCGGTTCAATAACAATATTTAAATGTCATTTGGACAGGTATGTGGAGATGGAAAGCTTTATAGATATATGGGCCAAATACATGCTAATGGGACTGTTTTAGCTAAGGCACCTTGGTTGGCATGTTAGTCGACATTTTAGGGCAAAAAAAGTAAACATTGTGTTATCTAGTAGTTCATCCTAAATCCGTGCATATTGAGATCACTTCTCATTCTTCTAAACATCAGACTAGAGGCCATATTTCTCAAGTTACTTAGAGGCCAAACCGCTCCCACATATTCCAGGAATAAATTGCCTAGATCTATAAGACAGAGGGACCCAGACTCTACAGAATAGCCAAAACATAGCCCCACCAAAGTCAATTGGCTTAAGTGCTCAGCGCCATCTGTGCTAGAATTCAAGAATACTTACAGATGTTCAAGTGCATCAAGACCAGAAAATGCTTTCCTTGTGATCGATCTGATTCGATTTCCCTGTAGTCCCCTGGGGAAAAGGCATTTAGTTTAATAAATCTAAAATGTGCATCTTTGAATAAGAGAACAAAGTAGCAGTATCATTTTTTCACATAAAATCTCCCTTTCCATATTCTAACTACATGCTCCTCTCAGCAAAGATCAAATCCCTTTGCAAAATAGTCAAAATAAAGGGCATCGGGTACTAACAAATACAAATAGAAACATAGAAAATATGTGCAGGAGTAGGCCATTCGGCCCTTCGAGCCTGCACCGCCATTCAATATGATCATGGCTGATCATCCAACTCAGTATCCTGTACCTGCCTTCTCTCCATATCCTCTGATCCCTTTTGCCACAAGGGCCACATCTAACTCCCTCTTAAATATAGGCAATGAACTGGCCTCAACTACCTTCTGTGGCAGAGAATTCCACAGATTCACCACTCTGTTTTTCTCATCTCGGTCCTAGAACACTTTCCCCTTATCCTTAAACTGTGACCCCTTGTTCTGGACTTCCCCAACATCGGGAACAATCTTCCTGCATCTAGCCTGTCCAACCCCTTAAGAATTTTGTAAGTTTATGGTCAATTTTGAAATCAAAACCGGCAACATTTGTGAATTATCACGAAATCCAACTTTATTAACCCTTTTTTTCTAATGTGTCAGATTTCTATATTTTTGTCTTATTGTATTGCTTGAGTATTCAACCCTATTCAATTTCAAAAGCATTGTTGCAAGGCTGTATCAGGCTGCCCTGATCAGTGTATCCTCAAGCACACTTCCTTTCCTCATCCCACAGACTATTGGATTCTCAATACATTCCACATCACTGAATCTGAAATAATTCACTTGAAACATTTAAGTCAACTTTTTGATCTAACTTTGCACACACACATTAAGCTCACATGCACAACAATGCATCATGCAGACATCTTCAGAATGTTTCCACTGGAGAAAAAAATGAAGATAACTTACAATTTCCTTAGTTTGCTCAATTGAGAGAAAGCCCCATTCATATCTTCAATAGTCCATGAGATTTCATTATTTTTCAGGTCTCTGCCAAGTGTTTTGGGAGGGGGAACAGCAGTTGACAAGGGGTGGAGAATACAAAAGAAAAGAGAATAAGCATTGTACAAAATACTTTTTTAACATTTCTGTGAGACCTGACAACATCATACAAAAAGGACAAGGACTCATCTGCTGCAATAGATCTACAGGCCATAATTCATATTAAGTTAACAAATGTGTGAAATGCCATGCATAGATAAATCTTGTGTCTTCAATGTCTTTATCAAGCTTTACATGAAAAGCTAAAAATGAACCAAATAATTCTGGCAGACCTCAGTAGGTTAAAATTGGTTGTAACATTTCCTCCATCCTGACCCTCACAGATACCTCAGGAATGTGTTTGCAGTATATTGCTCTATTCCCTGTACACCAATGATAGCATAGCCAAGCACAATTCTAACTCAATCTCCAAATTCACAACGATACCATTGTTGTCAGCCGCATCTACAACATGCGGGGTAGCGATCGAGAAAATTGTGTCAGGACAATAACCTGGCCAGGTAATGTCAATAATCCTGTCCCACCAACAAAGCTTCAGTACAGATGGTTAACAGCTTCGCTCCTTGGCATCCATATCACCAACAACCTAACTTGGTCCGTTCACACTGATGTAGTGATTCAAAAAAGCACACCAACATATTTACTTTCTTAGACATCTGAAAAGATACGACATATCCAAAAGGATTTTTATGAACTTCTACAGATGTGTTATAAAAAGTATTTTGCTCTTGGCTCCCTGAATCTGTGAAGCGACGAACACAGACTAGTCTTTCAGAGGGTAGTCACTTTCTTCCATTCATTCTATCTTCATGGTGCATTACATCAAGAAAGTGGGAAGTATTATCAAGGATGCCCATCACCCCATTGGGAAAAGATACAGGAGCTTGAAAGCTTGACGATCAGACTTAAGACTAGCTTCTTCTCCACTGCGCTGTTATCCGAGTCATGAACAAACCATCTCTATCACACCCTACTCCTGGAGGTGCTGCCACATATTTACTCTTAACTCTACCACATTGGTTACTCAGTTTTGGTACAATAATATTATTTTACACTCCTACACTCTTGCACTATTCCGCTGCTTTGCACCTGTATTTAGCATTACTATATGTATTCTATTTACTGTGAAAGAATAAGGGGTTTCATAACACACTGGTGTACAGGACAAACTAACCTGATCACTAACCAGAGTATATATTTCAAATAAAACTGCTTATGGAAGTTTGTAACGTCTGGGAGGCATTTTGAAACTACTTGTGATTTATAACTAGTAGTTAATTTCCAGAATCAAATCTTTATTCAGAAAACAGTTTGATTGTGGTTTCTTACTTACTTGTAAAAATCCATCAGGAATTGCAACAGTAATTTCTACCTATGACAGAATTAGTTATCCTATTCTGTAAAGAGGCTTAGCTGATAGGTCCACTCTCTCAGGTAACCTTCATCAGTTCTGAAGATAACATGGCTTTGAAGCTCTACTGTAACATGTGTATGGTTTGAAATGGTATACAAATTAACCTGCTTCTAGATGCTGCTGCATGACAGTTATGCAGAGGCATCCAATTACACAGTAGTAATCTTTAGAAAAGTTTAGAAAATTCACTAGCAAGTGCATAGCCAGCATGTGGCTTGCTTTCAAAACAAGTGGCAGTAAACAAGGCATAAACAATGCATAAATGCTAACCCATATCCACTATGCTTATAAACATGAAGCCCATTTCATGATACCGAGGTGCTTCTGAACGAAAACATTTCATAGTAGCTAATAGCTATACTGACTTTTCAAAAGTTCAAAATATACATTAAGCCACATACTATAGATAAGAAAACCCAAATTTTATATATAAAGATGAACTTACAGACTATGCAAACTGGATAGTCCTCCAAAGGCACCGTCAGCAATGTAACTCACTTGGTTATTTCCTATATATAACTGTCCAAGGAGGCTCAAACCAACAAAAGTGGAATCCTCCAGACGTGTTAGGTCATTAAAAGAGACATCCCTGTCAATGGGAAATGAAATAAATTTAGCAATACATATAGAACAAAGGAATTACAAAGTTCATACCCATACATAAAAGCAATCTTATATTTCATTATTCATGATTCATTAGATTTGTCTAGCGACCAGTTATACTACAAAAACTAGGTATGAACAAGTTTGAACCCTGGTCTTGTCCAAAAATACTTATTCAGCATGGATTTACTTCAGTATATCTAAGTTTATAGTGTGGACAGAGTTACAGCTGATTTATATTTGATGGCCCACAAAAGAGGAGAATGCCTAGACCACTGGTAGGGTCGTTTCATACGTTTTGTGAGACTTTCCTTCATCGTTTTGTCCAATATTTACATAGCCTGCAATTATTTATTGTCCAGGCTAATACAAACGTGACAGCATATTGTAGAATTACTTCAGAAGAGAACTCAAGATATTTGGATATGTATACAGCTAGGTAAGGTGCAGAGGAATATGGGACAAATGCAAGCAAAAGGGACTAACTCAGGAAAACACGTTCATTACCATCGACAGATTGGGCCAAAGGACCTATTCTGTGTGTATAACCATGTACAACTTGGAAAATATAGCTGATATGTGTAGAATGCCCAGCAGTATCTAATTGAACAAATTAAGTAAAATTGATTTAAATCGAGAAGTGTTCAAGCTTAGAATGTCAGTTATACACTAGGGTCTATTTTGTACTGTAATAGCAGCGAGCTAGAAAACCAATAAACATTTGTTTAAAGCGCGCTGTTATAATATTCTAAATTGCCCAATGAAAAACCCGAGAGATAAATTCATTCCAGCACAGTGGAATTGGAGAGACGCTTTTATCTGCTGCATTCATTTAGATGCAGTCACCTTTATTACATTATTGAAGTTTTGTATAGCAGGATCACAAGCTTCAAGTCTAAGTTTTACGAAATCCTAGAATCCAAATGCTTAAGTTGGCAATTTGTTTCCAGGCAATGTGGGGAAGCCACCCGAATTATTAAAGTGGAATACTAGAAGCAAAGCCAGTATGATTATGCATTTGGTGGGCAAAATGGACCAATGGTCTTTATCTGCATTGAACTGTTACAATGATCTTTGCACTTTTTAAATTAGATAAGAATTACTGATGACATTTTACAGACAGAGATACAGACAAAAGATATTGGCGAGTGATTGACAGTGTCAAGATGCCTGTTTGAAGTGAACGGACTTGAAAATCTATGAGTATCGGGTACTCAGTGAGGTGTGGGGTCATTTCAAGGCACATTTACTGTACATTGATCTGGTAAATGGGAGCATCAATTGAAATCTTTGTTTGGCAATTGTTTTATGCCAGCAAACATCTGCAAGGGTTCATATCCAAACGGAGGTAAAAAAGGGTTCATACCCAAACGGAGGTCACAAAAAATTCCCTCCCCTACTTTGAAAAGCCCCATAAGAGCACATAAAGTAAAGGTTAACAATGAATCATTAGGAAAATTGTTATGCTTAATGCTGCCGTCCACATGAGAAAATGCTAGGTATAAATCATTGCACAATTTGAATGTTTTTTTAATCTGGATTCCTAGATGTTTTCCAAATCACAGGGTATTGAATTACCAACAAATCTCATTTGAGAACACAGGTCCTAAAAATTAAAAAACAACTAATCTCACCCGCCACAGAACCAGCAAGTCATTTGTGGTTTTAATAAGATAATTTGTATCTCACGTCTCGTAGAAACACTGCTTTGGCCATCTTCATGAAATCTTTATATAAAAGAAACCTCAATTGCAAAGCCAGCATTTTGGCATGATGTCCACAGAGAAACTGGAATGGAACAAAAGGTACTTACAGCTCGCTGAGCTTTTGGCAGAACTCCCAGGCATCTGGGTTGATCTTGCTGATGGCATTCTGGCTGAGATTAAGTTGCTGCAACATCAGCAAGCCATACAACCATCCTTTGGTTACTTCTGTCAAATTGTTAAAATCCAGTTGTCTGAAATAAAATTAGGAAGAAAAAAATATTAGCTTGCATTAGCCCTAAAATGGGGGGGGGGGGGGGGGGGTTATCTGTCTTTTCCCCAGTTTGTCATGCAGTTAAAAAACAATTTAAACATTGAAGCCATGTGGCTGGATTCTCTGGAATGAGAGTCAACTGCCAAAGCTGCGAGGCCAAAAAGGTAGAAAGCAGCTCATTTTACAAACAAGTTCTTACATATTTAGCTGAACCAAGTACCTCTTTGTTTAAAACAAAACTTTAGTTAACATTGTGGTGAAGCCTTCTATAGCTTGTGAACCTCAGAGCAAAATATTTTACTAAATCCAAAAATTTACACATTGGTTATTTTGGGGGTATGTTATTATTTATAAATGAGATTTTTAACAATTAAAAACACAACTCACAATATCTCAATGTTGCTCAGTCCCCAGAAAGCGCCATCCATGAGTTTACTAATGCTATTTCTTTGTAATTTAAGAGATTTCAAAGCACTTAGTCCTTGAAATGCAAGGCCATCCACTTTCTTCATTTTGTTGCGACTAAGTTCCCTGCAGCAAAATAAATAAAATGTTCATCTTACAGTATGACTACTTCTACTTAAGCAAAATTGAGAACTGAGGTGGGGTGGGAGGAGGGAGGAGGAAAGAGATCAAGTACTTAAATCAAAAATTACATTTGAAATATAGTTCCTTTTCGTGATTTTGTTACAAGATGAACTTACAAGTGCTGGAGATGCGGCAGTTTGAACATCTTGGAAGGAATAGATGAAATTTTGTTTCGGTTTAGCTTCAAGACTTGAAGTGTATTCGAAAGATTGTCAAAGCAACCAGGATCCAGAGAAGTTATTTTGTTATTGTTGATGTATCTAAACAACATCACACATATGGGTTACACAGCTGTATAACTATACGAAAGACATTTATAGCACCGTTCGTTGAACAAATCTCATCTTATTTCTTAATCCAGCCAATGGCTTGCTCTCTTATCCATTTCTAGGCAAGGTAGAGATCAACCAGCCCAACTTCCTTGTGTGCAAGACGATGTCCTGCTTAATGGACAAGCAAGCATACTTAAACAAAATGTAATATTTTATATTATAACTTATATTACATTAATTTTTACAGAACATTAATGTGATTAATATTATGAAAACTCAAAGAATTGTTTTATTATATTTCTATGCAATAGGAAACAATGCAGAAACAATACGTTAAAGTTGTTGTTCATAATCATGAAACAATATACGCCAGGATATTGCAAACCAAAACAGAGTTTACTTCAATCAATTTGAATGCAACTGTTTAAAACGTCTTTGCAAAAAGATGATTGACCTGCACTGTGGAAACTTTGTACTTGCCATATTGTGAAATCATGTAAATACTGGATTATAGTGCAACATTTCACATCTTCACAATATTTGTGGATTACAAAATGGCAAGGAATAAAGAAACATGAATAGAGGTGGAATAATGGACTTGGGTATGTAATTTATACCCAAACAGTACTCAGAGATGGACCACACAATGGTACTGAGAGTCAAAGTTATGCAGTACAGAAATGGCCCTTTGGTCCAACTCCTTCATGTCAACCAAGATGCCCCGATAATCCTATTTGCCCACGTTTAGCCATATCCCTCCAAATCTTTCCTATCCATGTATCTGTCCAAGTGACTTAAATCATGTAGCAGCAGTTTCAACTAACTGCTATGGCAGTTTGTTCCATGTACCCACCATCCTTCCAAGTGAAAAAGTTGTCCCACAGGTTTGTATTAAATCTTGCCCCTCTCACCTTAAACATATGTCCTCTTGTTTTTGATTCCCCTCCCAGGGTTAATAACTCTGTATGGTCTCCCTATCTATTCCCCTCATGATTGTACACACTCTAGGATCATCCCTCAACCTCCTGCAGCCTAAGGAGGAAAGTCCTAACCTGGCCAATCTCTCTAAATCAGCCCCTCAAAACCCGATAACACTAAAATTAATCTCTGCACTTATTCCACCTGGTGGAAATCACTGGTCATGGACATTCAGCTACAATAGCACACTTCCTCCATTACCCTCTTTGGGCAGGCCAGCTCCAAATCCAAACGACTAAGTCACCATGGATCCCATGCATCTTAATCCTCTGAATTAGCTGGTCTGGCCGTCAACGAGAGTCCTTGACAAATGCCTTACCAAAGTCAATGAACATAACATCCAGTCATATCTGTATCAATCACCTTTGTCGCTTCCTCAAAAAACTCAAAATTGTATATGATCTGCCCTGTTGATTGTCCAACATATAATTGCTTTCAAGGTCGGGAAAATTCCATAGTGTCGGAATAATCATCGCGAATTATAATCTAATCCTTGTTATCTTGTCTGCAGTCATTCTCAAGACTCACCCAGCTGTACTCAACAATTATCATCCTGTCTGCAGTGGCTTCCCCATCAGCATAGCCTTCCTTAAAACCCGCCCCTCCTGAACTGTTTTCTTGATTTTGTTTTCAATAGCACCCGAGGAAGAAACTCAGGACATTACATAATAGACAACATGAATTTAAATTTATGATAACGACTTATTTGTTATTACTACCACTATGTTGGAGCCGTCAGAACAGTAATAATTAAGCCAATTAATTGATTTACAAGCTGTAAAGCCACTCGAGAATAACGTTTTAACATTATGAATTACAAATACCCTTTATATTTAAAATATTTGTTTTAAGAACCACCTCCATGCTTAACTCCTGCAGCACAACCATTAGAGCATACATTTCAAATCATCACAATATACTTACAGATATCGAAGTTGTAGAGGAGGAAATTTTTTCAGTTCAAATATCTGGTTATTACTGAGATCAAGCATTTCCATGGATTGAAATGGCATCAGCTGTTCAGATAGTACTTGAGTAATTTTGTTATTGGATCTGCAGAGAAAATAAAAGCAATTGGAGAGAAACCCTCAGGGAGATAAAACTTGAAATAAAGTGAAGAACCATTCTTATCATTGATATGTATGCTAAAATATCAAAATACATGTTTGGGATCAATGCACACCCTGAATTTCAAGTTAAAGACTGCAGCAAAATATTTAAATCTAAATTTTAAGTATAACATGTTAGATTGATTAATAGCACAGAGATGACAAAATATTTGCAATGCAAATAATCCCAGTAACAATGCAGGTTCCTAACGCCATGAAGTATGCAATGTTAAAATGTTTAATAGCTTACTTCCAGGAACATGGAATTGGTCTTTAAGCACAATGTTAAAATACAGAATGTCTTACAAAAAACATTACAGCCTTTATAGGTACTGGGAGTTCTGCTGTAACGTGCTTTACCACAACATAAATTGGATATAATGCGAGTAATGAATATGGGAACATTATTTGCATCATGTGGACTGAATTGGTTACAATAGATTTTAATTGGGAACTAGAGAACCATGTAAAATGATATTAGAAATCGACAAGAAGAAAAATGCTGTATTAGATGTAAACAGTATTAGGGAACAACAAAATGTATATCCATGTAGCCTTCTCACACTATTCTCTCTTCAGAGCACAGCTGCTACCTTTAACTGCAAGTGGCCACTAAAATTGACAAGCAATTACTTGGAATGACACTCGTGCAACCGTACTCAATTAAACAATGTAACATACAGCCTTTCGTATTTTTAGCTTGCAGTAAGAAAAATAAACATTGGCAATGAAAAGACCTTTATTTTTGTGGGGGGAAATAATTTGGTTATTGCGAGTCAAACTCTCTAGTTTGAGTCAACCCCCTTTCCCCATTGACACAACTGTCTTTATAACAATTTTATATAACTCAAGATTTCTTGGGAACACAACTATTGCATTTTAGAACTAGCTGTAAATGGTTAATATCTGAAAGTTAGCACATACTAAACACTTGTGCAAAATTCGGATTAGAAGCAGTTTGAAATGAAAGTAGAAATAGGCAACTTTTGTTCCAAAGGTAGACTTCAAGTATTTCTCCATCTATCTTCATATTTACAGCATCTATTTTATATTTACAGACAAGCAATTGGAAGAATACATGAACCTATATGAGCCATACTCTAGTCCTTATCTGCTCTGCTATCACTTTATTGCTTCCATTATTGTGCAATATACACAGCAGGCATCCCAAGTATAGCTACTAATTTTTAGTTGACATTTTCAGGGTCTCTTCATCTTATTGAGTGTTGCACAATGCACATTTCATTAAACCTATTCTCTAAAATCCTGTAAACCCATATGTGGGACCATGGGGGGGGGGGGGGGGAAATAGCATCCTTTATTTGAGATTGTCCGCTATATCAAATTAAGTGATTACTGGGTAGTAGAGTATCATTGAATTAGTAGAAACAAAGAACTGCAGACATTGATTAATACACAAAGGGAAACAAAGTGCTGGAATAAATCAACGGATCAAGTAGCATCTCTGGTAACATGGAAAGGTGATGTTTGGGTCAAGTTGCTTCTTCAGACTCTCGGTCTGGCTTGGAATCCAGGCGAGTTGGTGGCCTCTGCCTTCTGGTAGCCAAGATAGGTGGATTCATTAGTTGAGGCCCACTGGAGTGCAGGTAAGGGTTGGCAGTGGCAGGTGTGACCTGGAAATGGCCAAGGAAGTTGTGTGAGCCAACAGGGGCAGAAAGCAACTTGGGAGGCGGTGTGGGCCAGCATCAGTAGCAAAGGTCAGTAGGTTCGTCATCACAAGGGTTTGATATATGTACCGAGATACTAAATTCATTGCTGTGAAGTTCCTATCTCATTCAAAGAGCAGGTGGTGCAATCAGAGAATAGCCCAATATACGAAAAAGGTAGAGCAAGCAAGGAATCAGAAGAAATGCATTGCCGTTTTAATGGCATTCACCGAAGTAGAATTAGACCTGGGTTTTGTACAGGAATGAATAGATATTCAAAATTGAGGGGTTTTGTTAAGCAAGTCTGGGAAAAGTTATTTTCACTGGTTATAGAGTCAACAACGAGAGAGCAAAAAAACATGGGTTCAAAGTAGTATACTTTAGTAATACAAATGTCAATAGATGAAAATGGCCATCTAAATTTGTTGTCATTTAATGGTGCTGTTTGAGAGAAAAACAATCAGCGTCTGAGCGACTAACTCTATATTGTATTCTTTAATTCATCAAAATGTTCTAAAAACGCAGTTTTGGGATGCTTACTTAAGAACCTGCAATGAATTTAAAGCGTGCCATAAATTTATGGTACGAAAAGTAACAAACATAATAAATTGAGTAATAGTTTGAAAATACTTCCATATTCAGTTCTTCTAGTCAGCAGCAGCTTCATCTCTATGACAATGTAGTGTACACTAAATATAGTTACATTTCAAGATTCTGCTCTGCAAATACCCCAAATTTTTTCTTCAAAATGAACACTTTGATATACTAACTACATTCATTATTACGAGTATCGGATTGTATCACTGCTAACCTATTTAAGTCCCAACTTTTACACTGCATGATATAACAGAATATAATTTGATCCACGATGAAGTTTGCTTTATTGTTGTGCTAGGACGAAGAAAGATGTATTTACCCCAATATCTTTGTCCGCAGCCAGCGATTCTTCCACAAATATCAGCCAGTACTGAGCTTGTCTTTCATGGCTGGATAGATTGTTGATATTTTCCACCCAGTATCTTAAAAAGTGCCCAGATTATGTCAAATGAAATTGCAAGTTACAACATTTGAGAAGATCAAGAGGGTGACATGATAATGGATTAGTGAGATAATGGATTTGTTATTTTAACTGACTACATTATAGAATTTCAAAATTCTTAAAATAACAGGAGGAGCCAATTACATGTGAAACAGCACACAATTTATTTGTGTGCAACAGGTTAAATGACTGGGATGAGAACGTCTGTGGTCCGATTAGCAAGTTGCTGATGACATAAAGAACTGGTGGAGTTGCAAATAGCAAAGATAGTTGCTTAAGAATACAGTAGGACATGGGTCAGCTGGAAAGTTGGACGGAGCATTGGCAGATGAAATTTCATCCAAAACAAGTTTGAGACTGTATTGTGGGTCCTCTAGTACAGATATATACAATAAACAGCAAAGATCTTGGAAGTGTTGATGTGCACAGGAATTTTGGGGTTGAAGTTCAAACCTATCTAAAAATGGCACTTGGGGTAGAAAAGGTAAGAGAATAAGGCAGTTAGCTTGATTGCCTTCATCAGCTTTGCAACCCATAGAACCCTTCAGTCATCTTGCAACTCATAGAACCATAGTGGGAGCAAATCATCCTTTATCCTGAACCGCTGGCTAAGATGGTAATGACAGCCATTTGCAGATCAAAAGACATCTGTTATGCAGCAGGGCCTTTTGGAAGTCCACACACGTAGCAGCTACTGGAAGGCAGAAGGTACTGGTAGATGGGTGTAATCTGACAGGAGGTCTGTGAATAGCATAGCTCTGCAGAGATCAGGGGCATTTTGTTTGCAATATACCAATGATTTGGTCAAAAAAAAGTAGGTGGGCTGACTGGCAGGTTGTTAAGAGAAAAATAGTGGCGTTGTTAATAAGAAAGGATGCAGCAGGATATAGATCAGTTAGAAATATGGGCAGAACAATGGTAGATGGGGTTTAATCCAGACAAGTGTGAGTTGGTGCCCTTTGGGAGATTAAATACAAGAGGAAAGTATTCAGTTAGTGGTAGGATCTTTGAGAGCATTGATGTACAGAGGAATCTTTATTTTTGTCAGCGGCAAAAAAAATACACTATTGTATCGCCTAGGTGAGGTCTGCTACATGATCTTACTGGGTTGTATGCAAAAGCATTTTACTGTACCTCGGTACATATGACAATAACGTATCGTTGAATCATCGAATCTTGGGGTGCAAGCTCATAGCTCCCTGAAAATGACACGCAAGTGGATAGGGTGGTACAAAAGGCATATTGCATACTTGCCTTGGATTTAAATATACAAGTTGGGAAGTCGTACTGCAGCTGTGTAAAACTTTGTTTAGGCTAGATTTAGAATGTTGTGTACAGTTCTGATCACCCCAAACAGGAAGGATGTTGAGGTTTTAAAGAAGATGCCAAGGTTCCTCAGAATGCTAGCTGGAATAGACAGCATTAACCATAGAGGTTGGACAAACTTGGATAATTTTCTCTGGACCAAAGGCAAGGGGGGTTTGGAGGGGGGGTTAATGACCTAGTAAATATATAAAATAACAAGGGGCATAGATAGGCCAGATAGCGTCTTGTTCCGTTGGGTAGAGGGCAAATGTTTAAGACAAGTGGGGAAAGAAAGGAGATTTACGAGTTTTGTTTGCAAGATGGTTGGTGCCTGGAATACACAGCCAAGGGAGATGGCAGAAGCAGATATGAAAGCAATATTTGACAAGCATTTAGACAGTCACATGAACAGTCCAGGAATGTAGGGATTTAGATCATGTACAAGGTAGCTGTGCAGTTTAGATTGGCATCATCATCAGCACAGACATCGTGGACTGAAGGGCCTGTTCCTGTGCTGTATTGTTCTACATTCTATCATCCACCATCACGATTAATCGTTGCAGCTTGCTTGTAATGACATCTTACATTCATTATTTATACTGCCTAATCCTCTATTTCAGAGAGCAGGCAAATTCTTGATAACATGATATAAACCATATTCCAAGAACAAGCAGTTAATTCATAGATGTCTGCCAACAACATTTAGTGGGTCAAGGTGATGAAAGGTTACTGAATGTCAACGTATTTATTGAATTCAGAAGAGCAGGTCTTCAGTAGTGTTTCATGACTGGTACTGAATGGCAAATAGTCAACAACTATTGAATGGGCAATATTACAGAGTTACAAAATACGTGGCAATATGCAGTGCATATCAAAACCCAAGTAGTCTTTTAGAGCAATGTTTTAAATTTCTCAATTTTACAAACTGGATAAAGAGTTATTTTACATCCATCAATAAGAGGAAAAGATGCAGAAATCAGATCCGGAACTGCCACACATGCTTAGTTAAGTAAAATGGCAGGGAATAGACATCTTGACATCACTTGCATAAAATTTATACATTCTGGGTCTGTGAAGTCCATGGACTATTGTGACCAAATTGGCCATAACTGTGACATTTTAGATAGGTATGCATTCAAGTCCATGCTCTCCTTCATTGTCACATCCCTTGACTGCATATCTGACATTAACTCCCTCTTGCTCCAAGGCAGCAGAGTGACAGTCAGCAAACCTGCTACATCGCATTTCCAGCAGCTCAAGTTTATTCCTGACCTCCGACTGTGTGGAGTTTGTACATTCTCTTTGTGTCCTTGTGGATCTCCTCTTGGTACTACTGCTTCCTCCCACATCCCAAAGCAAATGCGAGTTTGTAGGTTAATAGCATACAGACAGGCAATACAATCCCTGGAAAGTGAATGGGGATGTGAAATAAAAAGGTTAGGGTCTATTCTATGTCTCTTCCACTCTATGATTTCAGATCCCAGATGCTCCTTCCCTGGAGGCAGTTCTATTCCAAAAGCCTTTAATCACAGATCCAGTCCTTCTTATTGCTCCATCGATGAAGAACTAGCAAAAGTCTTGCATGAGTGTGAATGCAAGTTGTAATGCACAGGACACGTCACAGAAGTTGACTTTGTGCTGTTGGTGGTGAAGAGTACAATTCAGAATTGGCATTGACTCACTACGAGTGCAAAATGCAAAAACAGCACCATACCATGTACTAGCATTAAATGGGATAGTTTGCATCTTACTGAAATGCAGAGTTCAGCAAACCATGTAGTACATTTACTCATATTTTGATATTAAAAATCCCTTATGTTTTTATGCCAAAAACAATAATTATGTTTTCAAGATTGGCACCCAATGCCTAAAACTTCAGTAGACAAAGCAGAACTATGCAGCACAGGAAATGGTGTAATAATGCAATTGAAACCAGAAATTAATGTCTTCAGATTGAAAAGGGAGCATTTCTTTTCGTACATACAGTCACATCCATTTTGTAAATATATTGGTCTTGAAGTGAATACATTAGATTGATTGATACATTGATTCCCAGGGTTACATTACAAAAGGAGATAATTTAGAAAGTTGCAGATGCATTGTTGAAGCTTTCAAGACATTAAAGAGAATTGCTAGGCCAAAAAGGCACAAAGAAACTACTACACCAAGTTGGGGAATTTAGGATTTAGGGCAAGAGTCCATAATTGGACCGATGTTGAAAATGAATAGTACCTGCAAAGGATGGTAGAAATGTTGAAAATTTGTGCAAATTACACCTAAAAGTTAATTTTAAATCTGAAATTGGAAAAGTGTGCTCATTAAAATTCAAAGATAAGGCAGGGTACATGATACTAGCTGCTACCTTGTTGAATGACAGAACAGATTTGAGAAGCTAAATGTTCTATCACCATTATTTTTCACTGATGCTATTTGAATCCCAGTAAATTGCTTTTTAGACTGTTATCAGCATGTTTTAATCTTTAACAATTACATGACAACACAACTCTGGACAATGACCAAAGCCCTAATTCAAAGGCAATCTCCCGAATGGAAATTTCCTAAACAATTTTAACTTACCACCACTCAAATATTTCAAATATTTTCCAGAAAATGCATCAAGTCCCTAATCATTAAAGTCCTTTCACCTTCTGCTCACTATCCATCTGGGATTTTCTTTATTAAAGTTAAACAATGCAAAATGTCCTTTGGCTTTGTTATATTCTCTGTCAAAAAGAAGTCAATACAAATAAAGCTACATTTTCAGACTTATTTTACCATCATTCTCTAAGCCCGGCACTGACATTATAGATTTATTATTTTAGGTCAAATATGTTACATGAGCTGGAAAAGATAAAAAAATTCAACTGTAATGCATGGAGTCTGGTACAACTGTTAACCATATGACCTCTGATCCAACATAACTAAATTAATTTTTAAGGTACACAAAATTGCTGGAGGAACTCAGCGGGTGCAGCAGCATCTATGGAGCGAAGGAAATAGGCGACGTTTCGGGCCGAAACCCTTCTTCAGTCTGAAGAAGGGTTTCGGCCCGAAACGTCGCCTATTTCCTTCGCTCCATAGATGCTGCTGCACCCGCTGAGTTCCTCCAGCAATTTTGTGTACCTTCGATATTCCAGCATCTGCAGTTCCCTTTTGAATAAATTAATTTTTACCTGGGTTAAAGCAAATCCATGCTCCCAAAAGAGACTCATTTGACTAATTCCAGGAATTTGAGAAAGCTGACTTATCATGGGGGCTAACAAAGTTAGATCTATATTCTTGAGTTTAGAATAAGGGGTGGTTTTATTGAAAGATAAAATTCTAAGGGGACATGACAGAGTAGATGTTGAGACATTTCCACTGGCGGGAGTGCCTCGAACAAAATGACAAGAGGGTATAATCACTTAAAACTGAAGTGTGTAGAAAGTTCAGGCAAACGGTGGTAAAGCTCCGATATAATCTATGCCAAAAGAATGTGGTGTAAATCATTGGAGGCATTTACATTTTTAAAAAGTTGGAGAATTTAGAGTAATGGGGAACAGGCAAAGAGGAATTAAAGCCTGGGTAGATCATAGAAAATAGGTGTAGGAGTAGGCCATTTGGCCTTTCGAGCCACCATTCAATATTATCAAGGCTGATCATCCAAAATCAGTACCCAGTTTTTCCCCCCCATAGCCCGAACAGCTAAATCTAACTCTTGAAAACATCCAGCGAATTGGCCTCCACTGCCTTGTGCAGAGAATTCCACAGATTCAAAACTCTCTGGGTGAAAAGGTTTTTCATTCATCTCAGTCCTAAATGGCCTACCCTTTATTCTTAAACTGACTCCAGCTTCTGGACTCCCCCAACATCGGGAATATTTTTCCTCCATCTACCCTGTCCAATCCTCTAAGAATGTTATATGTTTCTATAAGATCCCCCTCATCCTTCCAAATTCCAGCGAATACAAGCCCAGACGACCCACTCTATCATCATACGTCAGTCCCGCCATTCCAGGAATTAACCTGGTGAACCTACGCTGCACTCCCTCAATAGCAATAATGTCCTTCCTCAAATTAAGAGACCAAAATTGCACACAATACTCCAGGACCCTGTACAACTGCAGTAGGACCTCCTTGCTCCTAAACTCAAATCCTCTCGCAATGATGGCCAACATGTCATTGGCTTTCTTCACTGCCTGCTGTACCTGCATGGTTACTTTTGACACGATCATATTGAATGGCTCGGTAGGCTGGCATACATCTGCTCTTATTCCCTTGTATCGGTGCCTTGTATTTGCAATATGGTACTCGACAATTTAAGGGTCGTAGAAATGGTCATTAAAGAATCTCTGTTAAATATAGAAACACATTGTAAACTGAAACCGGTGAAAGCACTTATAATGCAGTCTTTGTGAAGAATAATTAAACCCAAATATCCAGTCTAAATTTGGAACCAAACCCAACAAGTCAAGCTTCAGCCTGCTTGTGTGAAATCTCAGCACATTCAAACCGCTTCATGCACAATTTTGACTTTGATGCTCAGAATCATAATGGCTCAACAGGGCTCTCACTTAACTTTTTTCCCCTGTTGCCAGCAGGGCAACCGTGGCAGCTTTTTAGGTTGCCAAATGACAGTTTAGGTGGTCATTTAAGACTGTTTGCATGAAGCGTGCGATAATGTGCTTGGACGAAGTGCGTACAGTCGGAATTATGCTCAATGAAACATTCACATATTATTTCTGCTTCAAATAAATGAAGAAACTAAACATATTCACCAATCAAGACATGATATATCCCACAATGACATGCAGCAAAATTATAAGGCAGTATCTCAACTCTTTTTACACATTGCAATTAATGCAATTTCTATTAGTTCTTCCCACTTCCAAACTAAAATGTGGTTGGATTATCTTGTCTTGTCAGCCACGGTTGCTTCCTACTCCCCTTAGAAGAAAGATTCTAAGGGGAGTAAGAGGCAACTGTGGCTGACAAGAGAAGTTAGGAATAGAATAAAACTAAAAGAAAAGATGTATAACACAGCAAAGAGTAGCCGGAAGACAGAGGATTGGGAAACTTTCATAGGACAACAGAAGGAAACAAAACGGGCAATACGGGCTGAAAAGATGAAGTGCGAAGGGAAGCTGGCCAGGAATATAAAGAAGGACAGTAAAAGCTTCTTTAGATATGTTAAGAGAAAAAGAGTAGCAAAGTCAAATGTGGGTTCCTTGAAGGCAGACACGGGTGAAATTATTATGGGCAACAAGGAAATCGCAGAAGAGTGGAATAGGTACTTCGGATCTGTCTTCACTAAGGAAGACACAAACAATCTGCCAGATGTACTGGAGGACAGAGGATCTACGGGGGTAGAGGAACTGAAAGAAATTTTCATTTGGTGAGAAATAGTATTGGGTAGGCTAATGGGACTGAAGGATGATAAATCCCCTGGGCCTGATGGTCTGCATCCTGGGGTCCTCAGGGAGGTGGCTCTAGAAATAGTGGACGCATTGGTGATCATTTTCCAATGTTCAATAGATTCAGGATCAGTTCCTGTGGATTGGAGGATAGTTAATGGTATCCCACTTTTCAAGAAAGAAGCGAGAGAGAGAAAACGGGGAATTACAGACCAGTTAGCCTGACTTCGGTGGTGGGAAAGATGCTGGAGTCAATTATTAATGTTGGATCACCACCCTGTTTAGGCAAAGGTAACGTGGCAACGATGACATGCTTTAATGTCATAGACTCTAAAACTCTTGTGGAAACGGTGACACAACTAAGGCCATCCACCTGCTGCCTTGATGCTTTACCTACCAACTTCTTTAAGAATGTTTTTGACTGCCTAGCAATAGACATACTGCAAATAGTTAACAGCTCTCTTCAATCAGGCAATTTCCCAAAAGCCTTGAAAACTGCAGTTATTAAACCTCTTTTAAAAAAGCGGAGCCTAGATGCCTCTATTATTAACAACTATAGACCAATTTCAAACCTATCTTTCATAAGCAAAATCATTGAGAAAGTTGTCCTCCAGCAACTTAATCAATTCCTGGCTTCAACTGGCTGCTACGACAACTTCCAGTCAGGATTTCGACCTCTTCATAGCACCGAGACCGCTCTTATTAAAGTTGTAAACGACATCCGTCTTAACACAGACTCTGGCAAAGTTTCAATATTAATGCTATTAGATCTCAGTGCTGCATTCGACACTGTTGATCACTCAATACTTTTGGACAGGTTGGGAAAATGGGTGGGGCTCTCAGGCACAGTCTTAAGTTGGTTCAGGTCATATTTACAAGATAGGAACTATTTTGTTTCCATTGGAGACTTTGTATCAGAACCAACCAACGTGACGTGTGGAGTACCGCAAGGTTCGATCTTAGGGCCCTCTTTATTCAACATCTACATGCTCCCACTAGGGCAAATCATGCGATATAATAATATTGACCACCACTGCTATGCCGATGACACTCAAATCTATGTAGCGCTATCACCAAATGATTATCGCCCCATAGATCTGTTGTGCCAGTGCATTGAGCAAGTCAAAGACTGGATGTGCCAAAATTTTCTCCAACTAAATAAGGACAAAACGGAGATAATTGTTTTTGGTGCTAAAAAAGAAAGGCTTAAAGTAACCCAACACCTTCACTCTCTGTCCCTGAAAACTTCAAACAAAGCCAGAAATCTTGGGGTCATTATGGATTCAGATTTAAATTTCGACAGTCACATCAAATCAGTAACAAAATCGGCCTACTATCACCTCAAAAACATAGCAAGATTAAGAGGACTCATGTCAGCTCAAGATTTAGAAAAACTTATACATGCCTTTATTAATAGTAGGCTAGATTATTGCAACGGTCTCCTTGCAGGTCTTCCAAAAAAAACTGTCAGGCAGCTACAGCTTGTTCAGAACGCTGTTGCTAGAGTTCTAACAAAAACCAAAAAATTTGAGCATATTACACCAATTCTTAAATCCTTACATTGGCTCCCTGTATGTCAGAGAATTGATTTTAAAATCCTGCTGCTCACCTATAAATCACTACATGGTTTAGGGCCAAAGTATATCACTGACATGCTTCCACTATATAAGCCTTCTAGACCGCTAAGATCTTCTGAAACCAATCTGCTAGTGATTCCCAGAGTAAATACAAAACATGGGAAAGCAGGATTTAGTTACTATGCAACAAATAGCTGGAATAAACTTCCTGAAGATTTAAGACTTGCCTCAACTTTGACCACTTTTAAAACAAGACTGAAAACTTTTATGTTTACTTTAGCTTTCAGCTAAATCTTAACTACATTGCACTTTTAACTTTTGCACTTTTTATAATGCATTTTTAATTTTGTTTTTCTTTTCTTTTAGTTCTTCTATTTTATTTCATTTTATTATTTCATTTATTGTATGACATGTTTGTATGTGAAGCACTTTGAGTCTGCCTCGTGTATGAAATGTGCTATATAAATAAAGTTGCCTTGCCTTGCCTTGCCTATTAAAGAGGTAATAATGGGGCATTTGGATAGCAGTAAAATGATTTTTTGAGAATGTGACAAGTAAAATGGATGAAGGGGTGCCAGTGGATGTAGTGTATCTAGACTTTCAGAAAACCTTTGATAAGGTCCCGCACGGGAGACTGGTGACAAAAATTAGAGCACATGGTATTGGGGGTAGGGTGTTGACATGGATAGAAAATTGGTTGGCAGACCGGAAGCAAAGAGTAGGAGTGAACGGGTCCTTTTCAGAATGGCAGGCAGTGGCGAGTGGAGTGCCGCAAGACTCGGTGTTGGGGCCGCAACTGTTTACCATATATATTAATGATTTGGAAGAGGGAATTAGGAGCAACACTAGCAAGTTTGAGGATGACACAAAGCTGGGTGGCAGTGTGAACTGTGAAGAGGATGTTAGGAGGTTGCAGGGTGACCTGGACAGGTTGAGTGAGTGGGCAGATGTGTGGCAGATGCAGTATAATATAGATAAATGAGGTTATCCACTTTGGCAGCAAAGACAAGGGGGCAGATTATTATCTCAATGGGGTTAGGTTAGGTAAGGGGGAGGTGCAGCGTGACCTGGGCGTCCTTGTACACCGGTCACTGAAAGTTGCCTTACAGTTACAGCAGGCAGTGAAGAAAGCTAATGGAATGTTGGCCTTCATCACAAGAGGGTTTCAGTATAGAAGTAAAGAGGTTCTTCTGCAGTTGTATAGGGCTCTGGTGAGACCACATCTGGAGTATTGTGTACAGTTTGTGTCTCCTAATTTGAGGAAGGACATCCTTGTGATTGAGGCAGTGCAGCGTAGGTTGATGAGATTGATCCCTGGGATGGCGGGACTGTCATATGAGGAAAGATTGAAAAGATTAGGCTTGTATTCACTGGAGTTTAGAAGGATGAGGGTGGATCTTATAGAAACATATAAAATTATAAAAGGACTGGACAAGCTAGATGCAGGAAAAATGTTCCCAATGTGGGGCTAGTCCAGAACCAGGGCCACAGCCTTAGAATAAAGGAGAGGTCATTTAAGACTGAGGTGAGAAAAAACGTTTTCACCCAGAGAGTTGTGAACTTATGGAATTCCCTGCCACAGAGGGCAGTGGAGGCCAAATCACTGGATGGATTTAAGAGAGAGTTAGATAGAGCTCTAGGGGTTAGTGGAGTCAAGGGATATGGGGAGAAGGCAGGCACGGGTTATTGATAGGGGACGATCAGCCACGATCACAATGAATGGTGGTGCTGGCTCGAAGGGCCGAATGGCCTCCTCCTGCACCTATTTTCTATGTTTCTATGTCTATGTTTATTCAGCGTGTGATCAACCTGTGTCAATAAATCCTGGACCATGGTAACATATATGCTTAACCATGCACACTACAGATTGATGCAAGCATGTTTTCTGTGAAGGACTGAAAATTACCATGACATGGCCATAGCATAGGTCGTTATTGCTATTGGTACAGAAACCCTCTCGCTTCCCACATAATTTATCCACAACAAAATATACAGGTTGCAAGGAAATTTCTATAGGCATTTTTTGATAATTGCTGTTAAAACCGACTATACCCATCTTACAGGTTAAACATTACACTAACTGACAAGAGATGGCCAAAGGACATAACTGCAGCAAATGTTCTTTTGGTAATATGTTTAAAGGTGTCAAAATGCCACATTACTGGATATTCAGATTAGATGTACGTGTCGTGAACAGCAATGAAGATACCCAGTTTGAATACACCAGATTTAAAAAAAATTATTGATAAACGCTGTTTCCATCATCCCCACTTCAGGATTAACGTTAAAATTTCAACTGAAATATCTCCTGACCAAATTTGTGATGTATATGATCGACTGTTGAAGTAAAACCTGGATAAATCCAACGTATAGTTGTGAATGTTGCACATTAAATAACTACAGTACTGATACTCCATATTAAGAGCATTGATTTGCCGTTAAAATGAATTCTGTAATAACGTGTCAACGACAGCAGTAACAATCGAACACTGCGGTTTTAATGTTTCACGTGTTCACAATTTAATTATTCCATCTTTATGGACTAAAACAAATAACATTGGGAATTAAAACACATTTGATTGCATTCCGTTATCAAACATAGTCAATGTTCGCTCTGAAGACATTTCCAGCACAATATGGTCAGGGAGGTGTGTGTGTGTGTGTGTGTGTGTGTGTGTGTGTGTGTGTGTGCGTGTGTGTGTGTGTGTGTGTGTCAGTGCGGGGTGGATAGATGGCGGGGGGTGGGCGGGTTTAGAGGGCAATCAGTGCGGAATGGATGGATTGAGGCAGGTGAATTAGTACGTGTTGGTTGGAGTAGGTAAAATTGTGAGGGGAGAGCACGGGGGATGTCAGTGGTGTTGAATATGGGGGGGGGGGGTGGGTGCAGTACGGGATGGATGGGGGTAGACAAAAGTGCTAGAGGGGGAGAGTGAGAGAGAGAGATCAGGGCGGGCGGGGTGCGGGAGTAGGAGGAGATGGAGCCACTGTCGCGGCCACTGCTGCCACTGTGGGGGGCCCATCATTCGCTCCGACCCTTCGTCACCCCACACCTAGTATCTTTGCCCCGCAACACAGCCGTTGCCGACACGAAACGTCACGTTCCTTTTCTCCAGAGATGCTGCCTGACCCGCGGAGTTACTCCACTTTTTTTGTGTCTATCTTCGGTATAAACCAGTATCTGCAATGCCAAGCCTGGCAAAATGAGTCGGCGTTTAGGTTGCCCTGCGGCACTTTGGGTGGTCAATTGCACCCGGGCAACCGCTAATTTCGAGCCCTGCTTAAGACTACTTATGAAATGTTAAAGCGCAGAACCATGAAGAAGGTTGTTACTTCTACTGCATCAGTGTGTTCGTCTGGCTGAACATGCACATTTGCAGATCTTCGTTTAAAACTGTAATGGGTTCTGCTTTGATATATTCCAGGAGCTTAAAATCTGCCAGCACTGATATCCAAGGGCCATCAATTCACTTTAACTGTGCATTAGCAATCAATATCTTTAAATTGTAATCAAACTTGTCAGAATTGTTAAGCCGTCAACTGAAATGGATAATTTCACTGAGTCTTCATAACTTTATTAAATCAACTTTTCATTGGCATTAGAATTTATGCATAATTGTGTGTATAGGAATTAGCAGCATTAACAGAGCAGAAAAACTGAAATGTGCGTGGATTAGTAACATTCCAAATTTAAATCATTAAATGGTGCCAGGTTATCTCAACAGTGAGGGCAAGTGTACATGTAACTAATAACCACAGCACCTCAGGAAAAGCAGAAAGTAACAAGGCTGGATGGGAAGGGGATTGCTAAAGTGTCAGAGAAAAGGCCTAACATGCAGCCAATGGTTTTGCAGACATTTCTTCCTTCCATTTTCACGAGCAACATGTGCCCAATTAATTTCTACGTTTTAATTTAACTTTAAATTTAAAACAATTTACGCATTTTGCCTAAGTTAACAGTAAATCATTACAGGAGGAAATTCTAACTATTTTGACTATTTTCAGCTCAATTTCACCTACTCTAGTCTGCTGAACAACATCTTAATGCAAGTGTAGGTACACAAAAATGCTGGAGAAACTCAGCGGGTGCAGCAGCATCTATGGAGCGAAGGATAGGTAACGTTTCGGGCCGAAACCCTTCTTCAGACTGATCAGTCTGAAGAAGGGTTTCGGCCCGAAACGTTACCTATCTCCTTCGCTCCATTAGATGCTGCTGCACCCGCTGAGTTTCTCCAGCATTTTTGTGTACCTTCGATTTTCCAGCATCTGCAGTTCCTTCTTGAACACTTAATGCAAGTGTATGCTGTTCTACACGAGGACAAGAGTTAGCTATGATGCCTTTCTGGTTAAAATATATGGAGATGCGCATTTGAATAAGACCCTGGAGGCCAACATTCCAAGTAACAACATTGATATTTTAAAGGAAAAGTGCAAATTCTAAATGCATTCCCACCATTACTGCTGCTGGTTAACAAAATAACAGGCAAGCTAATGCAAATGAAACTTAATATCTTGCACACTTTTTCCCAGCCCCAGTATTATCATATTGATCAATTTGTTCCCCCAAGATAAGTCACTATCACTATGAACTCTGACAATATTACTATCACCCAGAATATTTCTGGGACATCCATATTAGCCAATATTATGTACTTCTGCTTATAATCCTTCTTCTTGAAACAGAATTGTTTGGCAGGGTCAAATGAACTTATTGCATTGAATCAGTCAAAATAGCACACTTTGTACAGCACAGTGGAGCACTAAACATAAAATTTTACTTCATATCACATTTCTTTAAAAAATCATCTCTCATCTACAAATTGAGGAATGGTGGCGCAGCAGTAGAATTGCCGACTTACAGCAAATGCAGCGCCAGAGACCCGGGTTCGATCCTGACTACGGGTGCTGTCTGTACGGAGTTTGTACATTCTCCCCGTGACTGCGTGGGTTTTCTCCGAGGTCTTCGGCTTCCTCCCACATTCCAAAGGTACACGTTTGTAGGTTAATTGGCTTGATAAATGTAAAAATTGTCCCTGGTGTCAGGTAGCATTAATATGTGGGGATCACTGGTCGGCACGGACCCGGTGGGCCAAAGGGTCTGTTTCCGCACTGTTTCTCTAAACTAAAACATCACTGCATTACAAAACTGCAGCAGGCGAGGCGTTTCAACCAAATTAAAACTCTGATATTGCGATTGGATTTCAATATAATGCACTATGCCTTGTTTTCAAACTCAAAGGATGCTATTACACTCAGAATAATTTTGGGCAATTGATTGTGTATTCAACAGATTAGAAACATTAAGTAACCACACAAATTAAATAAAAGGTGTCTATTTTCTCTTCACATTCTTTTTGCCTCCTTTCACAAATCATCCAGTGTTTCGTACATTGCAAATAAACTCAGTTTGCTCAGAGGTCACAGATTGAAGTGCATATTATCAAACTGTATAACTAAAATTACAAGTGCACAAAGTTAGTTTTTAAACACTGGTCAACCTTACACCTCAAAAGTCCTTTAAAAGATTTCTTCTTTAAAATGTCAAGTCAAAATTCACTAAGAACCCCATCACTATTCAGACTTCAATCTGTGTCACTGCCCAAGCCACAAATAGGTTTAAGGGCCTGTCCCACTTCGCTGTCTTTTGCGCGCCATTTACGCAACCTGCTAGCGCGTGGGTAGCGCAGGACAGGCGCATGGAGTAGTGTGGAGGAGTGTGGACTTCGTCCTGCACGAAATCTTCGCGCGCCACTGGCAGCAGAAGCAGGCAAGCAATTGTCGAACTCGGCCTGGGACTCGCGGCGATTGCGGATCCGCCCCCACTCCTACTCCCAGAGCGGGGCCAAGACGATTGAAGATAGACACAAAATGCAGGAGTAACTCAGCGGGACCGGCAGCATCTCAGGAGAGAAGCAATGGGTGACGTTTCGGGTCGAGACCCTTCTTTCAGACTGAAGAAGAGTCTTGACCCGTAAACATCACCCATCCCTTCTCTCCAGAGATGCTGCCGGTCCCACTGAGTTACTCCTGCATTTTGTGTCTATCTTCAAATGACGTCACGCACTCCAGACGGCTGTGCAGATGCATGATGACGCGTGCGACTCTCGCGGGATCATCGCGCATCAGTCACTACCGGCCTGTCGCATAAGTGACAGCCCAAGTGGGGCAGGCCCTTTACTCCACTTTCTTCAAACCATTTGTCTGCATCAATTTGCAAATCTCAGATCAATAAACAGTCATCAATCTCCAGGCACAATTTGAACATTCTTCCCTTCTTATGTAGAAAGGAACAGCAGCTGATGGTTTAAACCGAAGATAGTCACAAAAAGGTAGAGTAACTAGGCGGGACAGGCAGCATCTTGGGAGAGAAGGAATGGGTGATGTTTCGGGTTTCGACCCTTCTTCAGTCTGAGGAAGGGCCTCGACCCGAAACGTCACCCATTCCCACATTCCAGATATGCTGCTTGTCCCGCTGAGTTACTCCAGTTTTGCGTGTCATTCTTCCCTTCCTTCCTCACTTTCCATAGAGTTAGCTGCATCAAATATCCTATGCCGTCCTTTTATATGCAAATTGCATGATCGATGTATGCATATTCAACTCTGAACGGCACTTTTGCTGCCAGAATGCTAGCACAGGCCACAGATAATCTGGTACATTTAAAAAAATGTAAATAAAATTTTGTTTTAACTCCCACCAATAAAATTATTTGCAAGTTTGTAATTCAAATTTTGTGGCACATTTCTCAAATGTCATCTGCTTTTCTCCTTTACTATCGGAAAACCAATATTCATATCATGTGTCACTTAGCTCTTATTCAAGCAGCACTGCAGACACACTGGCTGCACCAACTGACCTGGGCCTAATAAAAACAAACCCCAATAAATCACCAGATGTAAGTAATTGAGCAGTGATCAGATTAATTAATTGAATAGTTTTCTGGGAATTTATTGTTACCCAACTCCAAAAAACTCAGAGCTCATTATGAAGTAATCATCCTAGATGTTAACTGCAGACTAGAAATTGTGGCACGATACTTGTTACATGAAAGAAAGTTTGATTAACTGAATTTGGGAATTTTGCTGCAAATGGACATATGGAGGTAGTATAACTTTAGCCTGAAGAAAACTTGATTTGCTTGCAACCCATGTTTATCTGGTAACATTCAGTACTAATTCAAAAGTTCTATTTCATCTTGTGCCTCAGTCTTCAAAGTGTAGAATGACTGTTTTTCATTAAAGACAGCAAGGAATAAAATATTTCATATTATGGTTTACAAATGTGTGTTCCATCTCCAATAGGAAATGCCACACATGCAGTGTAGGATGTGCCAAATTTGAATATAAAGATGCAATTACACAAATCAGTTTCAAAATCCTTCAACAGGGATACACGCACATTACAACAAACGCCATCTCTTTCCCCTCATCCCAAATAGCTGCGTGTCAAAAATGCAAGAAAACTTGACTGAGGTATTATTGGTTTCAATAAAAATATTATCCAGCCGATTCAACACCACCAAGAAAGGCGAGAACACCAATAGATTTTAAAAATAGAAGATAACACCCAAGATTAACCTTATTTATGTCAAAACTTGTGCAATCACTTTTTAACCACATCTAGGGCAGTGGACGGTATGGATTAAAAAAAATGATTCCTTTGGTTTCCTTTTCATTAAACGTTTACAAAGACAGCTTACCATATAGATGAACAAACTAGTCAGCTGTAGCACAAACTCACTAGTTTCATGGTCTGTTACACATTTATGAGGTGAAACAGCCTTCACTCATCATTGATTTAATTCAAGCATTTTGTTAAATGTGGTCTTGTAGACTTACTTCTCGCATCACTTCGGTTCTCAGAAACTTCAACATTCCATTCTTCCGCATGGAATGGGAAGAATTTTCAATGAAGATTTGTGGGGAAATAAATGCATATCCACTGTAAAGACACTGTATCCGAATCTTAGAGCACCAGGACACAAATGTGACTCAGTTCCCTCACTGACAAGTTCTTAGTCAGGATGAAAGGTAGTGTGATATAGGTTCTGGTGTTTTGCCATAGCTGAACAACAACCTCCTACACGTACAGATGGTGAATAACCAACATAACCTAAAGGGCAGGCTGCACAGGATTTGGAGAACCTCAAACAAAGGATATTTGAATGACAAACACTCTTAAAGAACACAAGCTGATCGAAAATGTACAGATAGTACTATGATACTAAGTATCTATATAACTAAAAGTCTCATCTTGACCACTTCCTGTCTGCGCTGTATATTGATTTTAGAAAAAACGCCACCATATATCGCTATGATTTTGGGCCATCTTACTCACGGTCCTCCTCCGCTAAGGCAGCCCCAAGGATTTTTCCGATTAATGAAAAAAAAGTGTTTAAAAAATCTTGAGATCAGCTGATTGGTCCTCTCACCTGTGGGGGGGGGGGGGGGGGGGGGGGGGGGAGCAGAACTATAAAACCCCGGATGCCTGGTCGCGAGTCAGTCACTCTGGAAGAGGGAGAGCCCACAACTGTGATTCTAAGCTGTGAATCAACCGAACTGCGAGTCTGCAATGTACATGCATTATATGATTTGTTAGCCATTAATGACACTGCAATGAGTTGTTTGGCAATTTGGTGGCCTGCACTCTGTTTGAAATGCTATGAAATTGAATTTTGTAGCCTGCACTCTGCTTGAAATGGAATTTCAAGGAATAGCCGCGAGTGAACTGCCAGCCCACCAGCCCCGAGTGACTGAGCCGCCAGCCTAAGGATCCATTCGGCCCACAATGTCCATTCTAGCACCCTGGAAAACCAGTCCCTTCGGTCTGCAACACCCATACTAGCGCTCTAGAATGCACACCCCCCCCCCCCCCCCAACTGCCCACCAATATTGGAATTGGTGGAGATTTGGAAAATTGTGTTGGGGGACCAGCCTACCCATGTGAACTTTGTCTAGTATTAGATATAGTTGTACACCACAGTAATGGACTCTTCCACCCAACTTATCTATGCTGACCATGATCCTTATTTACGCCAAATATTGCTTTCTGTCAGAGAGTATGAAAATTCCAGTCCCCATTTTAAAGACTCAGGTAATCTAGGCAGACACACACATGCTGCACTGAGGATGTGTGCTATACTCTCAGAAAAAGTCTTTCAGATTATAGATGAAACCACTGCTTCAGCAGCCTTTTTAAGTGGATATAGTAGCTATTTCAAAGAGGTCATTATCTCTCTGCTGTTTGCATGATCACGATGTGTGAACATTTTCTGCCACATTTATTACATAACAATGGCGATTAAACTTTTTTTTTTTTTTAATTGGTCCTTATGAATACTATAACATGACTTTTAAATACTAAAGCTGGAAATGGGTATACTGGGTTTACTTTAGAAATTAGTATAGCTGGTATATTGTATCATACAGTACAAATAACAATTGTCACAGAATCCTACAACTTGGCAACAGGCTATTTGGATTTAACTCATCCAAGTTAACCAACGTTAACTTCAATATTAATCCCATTGTCCAGCACTTGGCCCATAGTTTTCTTTGCCCAAGAGATATGTGCTCATCAAGACACTTAAATGATATCAGTGACCCGGCTTCAACCAGTCTCTCAGGCACATCATTACCTTCACCCAGACTGATGTACAATCTCCTAAATCTCTTCCTCTTATTCTGAACCTATGTCTAGTTTTATCCCTCTCGGGTATGGGGATAGTTTCCTGCAATCTATCCTATTTTTACCTCCTTATTCTTGTACAACTCTTAACCACTTCCACTCAACAAGCCTATCTTCTCAAGCCTTTCTTTATAACGGCATTGCTCTGTTCCAGTCAATGTCTTAAGGGGTTGGACAGGCTGGATGCAGGAAGATTGTTCCCGATGTTGGGGTAGTCCAGAACAAGGGGTCACAGTTTAAGGATAAGGGGGAAATCTTTAGGAACCGAGATGAGGAAAACTTTTTTCACACAGAGTGGTGAATCTCTGGAATTCTCTGCCACAGAAGGTAGTTGAGGCCAGTTCATTGGCTATATTTAAGAGGGAGTTAGATGTGGCCCTTGTGGCTAAAGGGATCAGGGGGTATGGAGAGAAGGCAGGTACAGGATACTGAGTTGGATGACCAGCCATGATCATATTGAATGGCGGTGCAGGCTCAAAGGGCCGAATGGCCTGCTCCTGCACCTATTTTCTATGTTTCTATGTCCTGGTGAATCTCCTCTACACTGTCTCCAGCACCATCCACCCCCTTCCTTTAGCATGGTGACCAGAGGTCAAGGTCTGACCAGGTTTTATAGAGTTACTTCCCAACTTCTATATTTAACAAATTAATTCCAAAATCCCATGCATATTACATTTTTTATTCTAGGACATGTGCGACATCCACTTTCTTTCATAAATGTGGTTTCACCCCACCAGTTTCCGCATCGAACCCAGTCTCTGACATTTCGATCATGTCCAATGTGATCCCACCACCAGTCATATCTTCAAATTCCAGTCCCTTTATGCCTTCCACAGAGACCGCTCATTCTGCAACTCCTTGGTTCACTTGTCCCTTTCCACTCAAACCACCTCCTCCCCAGGTACTTTGCTTTGCGACTCAAGAGATGCAACACCTGTCCTTTGCTGTGAATAAATTCCAACTTGGAACCTCTGCCAGTTCCAGAGATTAATCAAAGACAACATTTAAGCACAGTGGCCTGGCCAGACTAGCTTTAGCGATACGCATCATTGGCCACGGCACAAAGTACACACAAAACCTGTAATTAAAAAGCCACTAAATTGATACATTTAGGTTTGCCTGCAAATCCAATTCAAGCAATATCCTGATGTTTATACTTTTCCTTGCACTGGCAATGTGCAATTGGCAACGTTCAAGACCCATCAATCTCAATGCATAGCCAATGCAAATAAGAGATTGTATAAAACCCAAAGCTTTGCAAAGGTAACTTAAAAAAACAGCTGCATTGTATAGCACTTCAATCATTGCTTTTGAAGCATAATACTTTTGATAAATGCACATGCAGCCAGCATTCTGCACTGGCAACATCCCTCCACACAGAAATAGACAATTGGCAGGATGGAAGCAAATAAAACTGCACTTGCTGGAATGCATAGCAGAATAAAGGAGAGTTAGCTGGAGGAACTCAGCATGTCAAGCAACACCATGGCGGAAAATGCAGTCAATATTTTGGGTTGAGACCCTTCATCTAGACTCAGACTGACACCATATATTTTTCCTTTTGGTAAAAAGAAACAGAATACGGAGGAACTGCTTTTACCAATGCACAGGATTATTGTGAATAACATTATTCGAGCCTGATAACACAACCAAACATTCCAATCAAAGAATGGCATCATCAACATCATTAGGCCTGCGCCGGTTCATTGTTTAGATTATGAATTTAACATACAATCAAGCCAATTCCCATAAAATCATCTCCCTCCCTACAATGCTAGGAATAATATTCTAATCCAGTTTCTCTGAATTGTTCAGTATGCATGGACACCACCATAAAAGATGAATGTGATTATGACAGAATGTACATAGCCTTGCTAGATAGCATTTCAAAAAGCTACAAAGCCCCAAGTAATAAAAAAGTAAAAGGTATCACTTACAGTGAAAGAAGGGTAATGTTTGCAGCTATAATTCCAAAGCTTGGGATTGTAGTTAGTTCATTGCGAGTTATTTTTCTGAAAGTCAAAAAAGTAAAGTCAGAAATGGATAATAGACACCAGCAGTAGTTAATTCTACAGTGTACAAATACAATGCGACTTACACTTCCTGTAAGTTGTGCAGATGGTTAAACAAGCTGCCATTGATAGAAGCAATTCGATTATGACTCAAGTCCCTGAAAGAAAATTACACATTAATGTGAAATTCCATTTTTAGCATATAATTTGTAACAACATTTGATAAAATTCACTTAATTTTTCATGTTAAGCATGATAGGCATAAATGTACGACCATTGTAGTTTGGATTTTCAACCAACTAGACCTGCTTCAACGTTTGGTTTAATGAACAAAAAGCAATTCCCCAATAGCACATGGGATAAAACATACTTCCTTGTATAACTGAGATAGCAAACCAAATAAGTCACAATTGCAACTTTGTTTAAGAAGGAACTGCAGATGCTGGAAAATCAAAGGTAGACAAAAATGCTGGAGAAACTCAGCAGGTGCGGGGGTGGGGGGGGGAAGAAGAAAGGAAGAGGTGGAGACAGTGGGCTGAGGGAGAGCTGAGGAGAGGAGAAAGTAGGGACTACCTGAAATTAGAGAAGTCAATGTTCATACCGCTCGGGTGCAAACTGCCCAAGTGAAAAATGAGGTGCTGCTCCTCCAATTTACAGTGGTCCTCACTCTGGCCATGGAGGAGGCCCAGGACAGAAAGGTCGGTTTCGGAATGGGAGGCGGAGTTGAAGTGCTGAGCCACCGGGAGATCAGGTTGGTTATTGAGAACTGAGCGGAGGTGCTGGACGAAGCGATCGCCAAGCCTACGCTTGGACGTAAAGTGCTGGAGTAACTCAGCCGGCCAGGCAACATCTCTGGAGAATATAGATAGGTGACATTTCAGGTCAGGATATTTAAAACAGATTGCAAGGGGAAATTATTTGTTCTGATACGGCCCTCAACAATAGAACATTATTTGCTTTGTTTAAGCAATTGAGAAGCGCACAAATTATTCTTCAGTGCGAGTATAAAAAACATAGAAAAACGTATTTACAAATGTCTTAAGCATCTGTATCTTAAATACTGAAACATACAGATATTAATTCAAGTTATTCCTGACATTGGAGCTTGAAGAATCAAAGACTGAACATTTTTACTTGACCTTTGGTGGTATATCAGGAAATAATTGGATTTCTGGCTAATACTTTATTTGAGGCAACGTTGTACAAAATGATTATTCTAGTTGGCATTAATTAGCTACTTTACGTCATGCACAACTAACTCTCAAACTAAGCAGGCAGAGTACAAAAAACCTGCAGATTTTGAACTGCAAACTACATCACAACATGCATTTGGAATATGTTTGCATCAGACAACTATAGACTTAAGAAGGGGCTCGACTCGAAACGTCACCTATTCCTTCGCTCTATAGATGCGGCCTCACCCGCTGAGTATCTCCAGCATTATCCACCTTCGATTTTTCCAGCATCTGCAGTTCCTTCTTAAACTATAGACGAGCAGATCTGTTCTGCTGTAGCAGTATCGTGTACAGTAAAACATGGTTTTAAACGACAAAATTGTCCAATTACCAAGACCTGTGCAAGAGCATCATACTATGGAGCAAGACACCAGCTTAGAGTTCAAGCAGTAAATATGAAAACAGCATTCAACCCATTTTAAACTGCCCTAGCACCATACTGCAGTTACATAACGCCAAAGAACAAAATAAAAATCTGAGAGATTAAGTCAAATAAGGCAAGGATATTTCTGTGAACATTTGAAACACTCAAGTTCAATTTGCATCATGCTTGCTTATAGGCTTAAACATATATTGTAAATCACTGATCACATGTATCTGGAAGTTGGTTAACAACTAAATTTTAACAATATTGCATTAAAAATGTTTTTTCAATTTCTAGAATTCTGGCTTTTAAAAAGATCCTCTCAAAATGCACTTTTTTCCCCAAAGCCCAATCTGTTACCACTTTTTCTTTACTTGGTTGTAGAAAGTGCAGACACAAAAGTCTGGAAGCAACATCGGTGCAAGTCTCTACTAGAAGAACAGCTTGTTTTAGTAAAGGATTATTTTCAGCTAAGGAATTTTCTGCATATGGCAACTTGCCTTTGAAAAGTGCTGTGTCCCACTTCACACATAAATTTCTTCACACTTACAAAATCCAAACTCAAGACAGTCACCATTTATGGAAATAGATTCCAGACAACTGTTTTGACCAAAGAAGCTAAACGTCTAAATAGTGTCTCACATTTCTGCTAAAATTCATTGAACTAACTAAGTTCAAATGAGATTCAAATTATTTTATATCCATTTTTTAGGACTGCTGTTAGCACCAAAATAGAAGAACATGTAAGTGACACATCACTGTGGGAAGTGAAACAGACAATCTGGTCAGATTTCACAATTGACCTACGTCTTTGACTAACTGGTCTCACCAGAGCTGCAGTGAAAGTTAAACAATTATTGTTGCCAGGACAAGCAGTAGAGGGAAATTAGTCACAATTCTATCTTGATTGCTCCAGGTTTAGCATTCATGTGAACTTTAGGTAAAGTTCCCCATCTTCAAAACAAGAAAAAATTTCTGGCATCTTCACACCCATCCATCCATCTAAATAAAAAAGGCTAGAGAACTCAGTTGAAGTATTCCAAAACTAAACCCAATGCCTTGTTTAGTATCTAACCCTGCTTCTTCAGTAACTTTTAAAATGTCTACTGTTTTTTGTAATGTATACTAGACTAAGTGGGACGCGTTGGGTCCCATGTTCACATGGGAGGGCTGGTCCCCCAACGCAATATTCCACCTCTCCACCAATTCCAATATTGGTGGCCAGTGTGGGGGGGGGGGGGGCTTTCTGGAGTGCTAGTATGGGTGTTGAGGACCAAAGGGACTGGTTTCCAGAGGGCTAGTATGGACATCGTGGGCCAAATTGATTTTTGGGGTGGCAGCTCAGTCACTCAAGCCTGATGTGCTGGCAGCTCACTCACGGCTGGTGGGCTGGCAGTTGACTCACGGCTATTCCTTGAAATTCCATTTCAAGCAAGGTGCAAGGCCACCAAATTCAAGTGCAATTTCATACCACTTCAAGCAGGGTGCAAGGCCACCAAATTCAAGTGCAGTTTCATACCATTTCAAGCCGGGTGCAAGGCCACCAAGTTCAAATGCAGTTTCATACTATTTCATGCAGGGTGCAAGGCCACCACAGTCAAATGTCGTTTCATACCATTTCAAGCAGGGTGAAATTGTTGAGAATCTCTCTCCTGTCAATCACGCCATGAAGGTCACGCCCCTACTGGTGGGAGGGGGAGGGATTATAAAACCCGGAAGTGTGGATGTGGCTCAGTCTCAGAGTCGTGACCTCTCCCTCCCCCATCTTACAGAGACTGAGCCACATCCACACTTCATGGCGTGATTGACAGGAGAGAGATTCACAACAATTTTTAAACACTAATAACACTTTTATTTTTCATTGATGGGAAGAATCCTCTGCACCTGATGAGCAGAGGGGGACTGA